>NC_050186.1:22819946-22877446 GCF_008315115.2 Sander lucioperca | reverse complement strand
TTTTTTCCTTGTCTATCTCTCCTGTTGTGAGTAATCGGTCTATTATCTCTCTATGATCCATTCACGTGCTAAATAAATTCAGAACTGACTACAACCAATATGACTCTCTAAAGAAGAGAAGAACACAGCAGCATATTAAACAAATGGTGTCTGTGAAAAACCCCAGTAATGTCTCTGTCATGTGACATTTGTCCAGGGAGAAGTGACAACATGTTTTAAATAGAAAAACATTTTTGTGAAATTTGATTTGCGATATCCTTTTTTTTGTGCGAGATCATTTTAAAAGACATGGGCTGGTCCTTTGTCATTGTGTCGTTAAACCCCGAACTCCATCTCAAAATGCTATCACACGTATTATGCATATACATGCCCACACACATACACGTGTGTATTGGACCTTGTAAACTCCCGTTTCACTGTTTTATCCTTTCCTCGACTGTTCCACCCCATCTTGTGGGGGAACAGAGTCACTTAGATATTTGGCTTGAAACCTGCAACTGCACATCTGTTCCCTAATCCCTCCATTAGATAAATTGGCATTTGATCCACACTGACCCTTGAGATTTTTACTTGGGTTCTGCTTTCACCAGAATTGGACACACACACACACACACACACACACACACACACACACACACACACAAACTAAATTGCCCGTTTTTCACCGTGCATGAATGTCTCAGGTGTAAAACGTTTTCCAGAGGCACAGGATCAAGGTTCCCGTAAGCAGTTTATTTTTTTCCCCTTGCTCTTCACTTTTGTGGCTTTAGTTCTAAACTGGCGTGAAAGTTTGGTAATCGAATTGCAGAGAAAGGCAAGATTGCTCCTACTTCTAATGTCAGCAATCCAATTGGAGTTGCGCTATATATCTGCCATTGATCGGGGAGCAGCTGGGATATGGGCTGTGATAATAAATGATGTTAAGGCAGTAATGGATAACAATACAGTAGATCTGCAATAAATGCTTCAAATGAAATGATGGATTTTATTTATGTATTCATTTATTTTGAATTGCAGGTCCTCTTTATGAATCTGAGTTTTGTAATTAGTTTTAAATTGTTGTTTGTTGTCTTTCTTGCATCTCTCCTTCTGTCTTAATTTGTCTCCTTGTTACATTGTTTCTGTCTTTCTTAGGGGATGCTCAATTCAGTGAGGCAGTGGGTTATCCTATGGTTCAACAATGGAGAGTGCGCAGCAATCTGTACAAAGTTAAACTCAGCTCCATCACCTTGTCTACAGGTCAATGTCTGAATAATCTGACCTTGTGATTTCTTAACACTGATCAATGTCTTTAAACTAGCCTATACAGCTTTGATGTACAGTATATTCTGCATATTGTCAGTCTTATCTGTCTTTCAATCTCTCTATTTGTGTATCTGTCTGCCCTTGATAGATCCTGATTTTTACAATAATTGCACATTCCTAACAACCCATTCACATCATACAGTTGACCTTAATATCCAACCCATCCTTCTAACAAAATCATCATTCCTCCCTTTCCTTGACCTGGTAGGCTTTTCTAAGGTGCTGAAGACACTGTCAGCGGAGAGCACACGTGAGGAGCTGCTGGCTTTTCTCCAGCAATATGGCAGCCACTACGTGTCTGAGGCCCTGTATGGCTCTGAGCTCAGCTGCAGCATCTACTTCCCCAGCAAGAAGGCCCAGCAGCAGCTCTGGCTGCAGTACCAGAAAGGTGAGCATGCATACAGGCTGAATTCTAGAGGAATGAATGGAGATGCCATCCTCACATTCTACATATTGAGGTTTATGTGACATATCATTGAACATTTTAACAAGAGTATATGGAGGTGAGTAGACCATATTTTGAGAAATGGTAAACATTGTGATAACTTCAGGAGTGATTGGGCAACAATCAAATGTAACCAAGACAAAATAACTTTTTCTAAATCAAAGCAAGTAATCTAATACCAATTCACAGTGAACATAAGTAGAGTATTAACAGGAAGGAGGGTTACTTTGTCTGACTATGAATTAAACTAGGTTATTTTTAAATACTGCCTGAATACGCCTCCTGGTTAAAAGGCAGCATAATCTGCATGAATTGAATTAAGCATCAGTGTAACTTAACATCCCAAAAGCATCTTGCAGCACTGTTCCATTTAAATGGTGTTTTTTAATCCTGTTTTTTCATGATCCAAGTGCTGATTTTCAGCTTAGCCATTCAATGCCATTGATTCAGACCTGGGTTTCAAAATACATATGGTTATGTACTTGCTGACCTTGTAGGAAGAAAGAAAAAACAGATATTAGGTAAAGGAGGCCAGGATTGAACAACCCCCCTCCCCTTAAAAGGAGTAATTTAACACATCTCTAAACTAGGTGGTTTTAATGATGAGCATGCCTCTGGTCTGGAATGTATAAGTTGACCTGAAAGAAAATGCTGTATTCAGTAGTACACTAACAGTGGTGGAAGGTATTTGAGTAAGTTTACAACTGTAAGCTACTTGTGCTTTACTAGCACTTTATCTCCATTTTTGCTACTCTTTACATCTACTCCACTCACTATATTTTGGAGGGTATTGTGTATATATTTAGCTGCTAATTATTATTAATTTTTTTTAAAGATTTTTTTAGTGGCATTTTAGGCCTTTATTAGATAGGACAGCTTTAGACATGAAAGGGGAGAGAGAGTGGGAACAACATGCAGCAAAGGGCCGCAGGTTGGAATCAAACCTGCGGCCATTGCGTCGAGGACTAAGCCTCTGTATATGGGCGCATGCTCTACCAGGTGCGTTACCCAGGCGCCCGCTAATTATTTAAGAGATAAAGATTTAACATACAAAACCTATGATTGGCTTAAAAAAAACATTGTGACAGATCAAACTAACCAACGGTAGATAAAGTAGTTACAATTAGATCATCTCAACCAATTACAACATTACAATGCTTACATGTTGATGCCTCAATATTATTTTAATATAATAATCATATGACAGGGACCATCCTGCTGCATGAATCCTTTTATTTTTGATACTTTTACATGTTGCTGATAAAGATTCTGTACTTTTACTTTAACTATATATACAGTATTATTGTAGTATTTCAACTCTTACTGAAGTAAAGGATCTGAATACTTACACCACTGACTTAAAGACATGACAAGGCTATGCAGGGAGCTTCTTGCTTTTGAAAATAACTTTTGGGGTCACTGACATCGTGGGTTTCAAAAGCCTACATTATTGCATCATTATTATTTTTGTCCTCATCACTCTGCCCTACTTACACAAATTATGGTGGTTTGTTTTGACTATGGTCACACAGAAAACTGAAAATTGTATAAAGACACATTTGATAATTGAGAACACAAATGTTAGAATGGTATGAAGAAAAAACTGCTACTGATATTTAAGTTGTTGTCATAAATGTTTATTGCACTCAGGTAATCAACAATACAAACATGACACTTTGAAGAAGTATGCAAGGAAATAACTTCTCTCTAATAACGCAATAAAACAGATGGTGTAGTACACTGACACAAGGACACTTGATTTTTTTTCTGGCATTTTATGCATTTTTCTGTCACTGTAAATTGTGAATATTCTCTAGTGATAACTACTTCTAGTGACCATGTATAAAGTGAAAGCACTGAATATAAATGTTTTTATGGCAAGGTTGACATGCAGCTGAGACGATCTTGAATTACATCTACTGGTTTAGTGTTGATATAACATGGCCTAACAATAAAACAAATATATCATGTCAAATAAAAAAGCATGGGGAAATAACTGTGACAGACTTTACTTGATACTTAAATTCAGTTCTACTTGTTTTCTACTCCTTATCACTTTATGTAGAAATACTACAAACACGTATTGTTTACGAAAATTTTTGATTCTTAGATATGTGTATTTGTATGTTGCTGTTTAATAGGGCTCCAGGTGCAGAGTTATGGTCAGCGTTGTGAAATACTTTTAAGGCTGAAACTGAGTCAGTATGTGATATGCTCTTATGAGCATATCTGGACTGGAAGATACATATTGGCGGGAAGGGATATTTATTACTTATGTATTTATGGACATAGAATATGTTACATACATGGGCGGGTTTCAATGATTAACTTAATTCCCAAAATTTAGGCCACTAAATATTTTGATTAAAGGTGTATTTTATTGTTATTTTACCTGAAAGCATTACATTTCTAATGCTTAATATGGACTATGAAATCCAGTAAAGCTACATAATAAAATAATAAATGAAATGCATGCGGATATAGATGAATTTAATATTGACTACCACAAACTTGCAAAAGACTGTATAAAGGTGTTGTCTTTACCGTATCTGCCAACACTGGAGAACCCAGGTTGCAAGTTGTGTAGTGTTGAATAAAATCCTGAGGGAGACATAGCAACACAGATCCAACATCCCAGTGTAACAAAGCCAGGTCTGGTGTGTGATGCTGGAGTTGTTCACTCATCATTATCCTAGCAGTGCTATTCTGAACACTCCTGCCAGTGATCCCGAAAAACATTTGTGTAACCACAGGCCAGACGTGAGGAAACAATGGCAGGTTTGAACAAAGTTTGTAAACACATTCAAGTTGTAGATGCCTGCTGTACCCCTAACGCTTAAAGGTCCCATGACATGGTGCTCTTTGGATGCTTTTATATAGGCCTTAGTGGTCCCCTAATATTGTATCTGAAGTCTCTTTCCCGGAATTCAGCCTTGGTGCAGAATTACAGCCACTAGAGCCAGTCCTACAATGAGCTTTCCTTAGGATGTGCCATTTCTGTGTCTGTAGCTATTGAGGAGGCGAGGGGGGGTGGGGGGGGGGGGGTGGCCTTGACCAACTGCCACTTTGCTTGTTTGAAAGCCATGATGTCTCTCTCTCATGGGTGGGCCAAATTCTCTGGGCGGGCAAAGCAGAGAAAGGGGAGGTAACCTTATCTTAATCTTGCTCCTTATGAGGTCATAAAGAGCAAGATTCCAGATCGGCCCATCTGAGCTTTCATTTTCTCAAAGGCAGAGCAGGATACCCAGGGCTCGGTTTACACCTATCGCCATTTCTAGTCACTGGGGGACCGTAGGCAGGCTGGGGGAACTCATATTAATGTTAAAAAACCTCATAAAGTGAAATGTTCATGCCATGGAACCTTTAATGTGGTCTGGGAGCTTTTCAGTGTTGGCTATTTTGATACTGTAACAAAAAGTAATTTATAGATGATTGTATGATACCAGAAGGTAAGCCCGTCTGGAATAGGTAAGAACAGAACCTTGACATTTTAAGAGCCTTCCAGGTTACAAAGGTCATCTGGAACCTAATCATAATGGACACAGTTCTGTCTGAGAAGTAGGAGCTACTGTGTTTTGTGATCAAAGCTAACTTTAATGGTGCAGGTTAAATAAATGGCAAGCAGAAGGGGATGTAGCATCTGAATTGTAGTGATACTGCATGTATGACTGAGCAGAGCAGCTAGAATAGGGTCCTGGGCAGATGACAATAATATTATCTTGCAGATGGTTACCTCAACCTGCCGCCTAGTGACATAAGTAAGGCTGTGGCTTGGATGTCACTAGGAGAGCAATGAATGAAATAACATACAGGGAAAAGGGTTTGATGATCAGACAGTAGATTTGGGTAATATTTGCTCTGAAAAAGTCATTAGGCTGATGTGCTACTCCAAAATACACAGCACACAGGCTAGCTAGGTAGTATTAATAAGTACTGGGACATAATGATAATGTGGTCTACAAATTAAACATCTGTAACCATAATTCTGACTGCATGTAACCCACACAACCCCAGTAAATGAAATTTCACCATTATTACACCCCATATTACCCAGCTTTCCTCCACAGCCTATCATGTTGTTGTTCAACCCTCTATCCTGTAGGTAACTTAAGTTTCTACACTTAATGTTCCCTGAATGTTACTAAATGCTAAAGCTGGCAGCTGCATTCAGCAAGATCAATGTTAGTCTGTGCTACTAAAACCTAGGAAACAGTGTTGTGTCAATAATAAAGTGCTTCACAGGCCAAAAGCCTTGGTATGCTTAATTTTATATGTAAATACATGTTAATTTTCAGCTCTTCTTCATCCAGTTTCTCTTTTGCAAAGCTGAGCCAGATCAGTGAAAGCCATGCATCACACACAGTGAGGCTAAATGGTGGATATAGCAGTAAAACAGAGGAAGGGAATCGTCTATACTTTGTGCCTGGATTAGCTTTGACATCAATGGCTTCTTTTGCTTATTTTAATGCGAAACTTGTGCCAGTATTCTTTGATGTAAAAATATTGCAAGGTCTGTTTTTAGTGTTGTGATCCGTTCCAATAATCAGGTACAAGGCAGCTTAAGTAGCATATTTTTAATTTGAGGTATTCAATTAAAATGCAGTGGGTTTTAAACTAAACCAAATTGACTAGAACATTAATGTATTAACTCAATGAATGCTGGAGTGAGACTTGTGATGGATAACCTTTTCCAAATTTCCATACACACCTACCAACACATACCTACTAAACCTCTCATGTGCAGAAAGACTGGATTGGTCCTCTATGAAGTGGAGGAGTGTCTCCTCTGAATGTATGTGTAGACTTTGACACAGTGGTCCCAACAATCCAGCACAAGCAGTTGTCCTTTCTGGGTGGTGGCCACTCCTACAGGGCAGGTCAGCCCTTCATGGATAAGAATTTTGAATCCACCCTCTTTGGGAAACTGGAGGATTTCTTTCCTGCCACTGTCTGTTACCAGCAAATCCCCATTGACATCCACACACATGCCAGTGATACAACGGAAGTCCTCCGTCTCTGAGAAGAAATGGCTGAGCTGCTTGCCTAACTGGCCGTCTGCATCCACTGAGCCAATAGAGAAGCCACCTTCCAGGTGGGGCTCATTGTGACGTTTTTCAAAGTTCAGGGCTAGGCCCTGGGTGAAATAGACTGTTCCAGCCGCATCACATGTCACAAACTTTGGCCGCACAGCAGAGCACAATCGATTGTAGCTGACCACACCTAGATTGCGGTCCACTGCGATACACCACAGCTTGCCACCTTCCACATCTGACACCACAAACTGACCTGATGGCATGGCAGTAATGCCCCAGGGTTTAATCAGCTGGTTCTTATGGCAAGCCACACAGTGTCCATCCATAGTGTAGACTTTAACCGAGTTATCATAGTTGTCAGTGACCCCAATCAGGCCTTGAGGAGTGATAGCAATGGATAAGGGGATGAGGTTAGGCAGATCAGCCCCAAGGAAGCTCAGGACAAAGTTGTCGATGCTACTGGCATTGCGGCGGATTTCACGCTGGAAACCTTTGCGATTAAAGATCTGGATGCGGTAGTTGCCACGGTCAGCCACCATGACCTCACCTTGTTGTGCTACACAGATGCTGACTGGTAAATTGAACATGCCAGGTAGCGTTCCCTTGGAGCCCATCTTCTTCACAAACTGGCAGACTGCCGGCCCTGCACTTGCCCCAGCTCCTCCAGGTGATCCCCCACCTGCATCCATAGACTTTGACTTAAAGCTGCCTGGTGAACCACATGCCGCATCCTCTACAGCTGCAACCATGTCAATGTCTCGGTAATGATCCATTGGAGCCCCCCTTCCACCACCTGTAGCCCCTATTGCCCCAGCTTCACTCTCTACATAACCCTCAAGTGCTATCTCCAAACCCCTCTCCTCATCCTCTGTATTGACAGTATAAGTATTTGTGGTCACTTGGCCCACTTCTACAGGCTTAGAGTGCTCTGTTCTGACCAGCTCTGGCTCTTGCAGCTGAAACATGATGGGCAAGCTGCTCCTCAAATCCAGCTCTTCATCATCATTACCTTCGCCATCATCCTTTAGCAAAGCAATATCGCTCTGCCTCACCAGCATTCTCAGATAATCACAGCGTGACACCACTTTTACCTCTGCAATGTTGAGGAGATACGTCTGCTCCTCCAGGACTTGCCCATTAAGCTTTTCCACTTCTGCCATGGAGGCTGTGAATGTCCTTCGAGACCTGCTGAGTTCCTCTTGAAGACGTAGCTCAGCTGAAGTATAGTCCTGCTGCACTGCCTGGTACTTTAGTCTCAAGGACTTAGAGATGTTTTCAATAGCTGTCTTTTTCTTCTGAATATCGCCCATAACATCGCGCAGAGAAGTCAGCTTGCCACCTAGTTCTTTACGACGCTGTTCAGCAGCCACCCTAATCGGCTGGACTGCATGGCCTTGATGCAGGTGGCCCTCCCCTTTACAGAGCTCACAGAGGACTGTAGCACAATCATGGCAGTACTGTCGTGGTAGGCGGTTGCAGCAGGACTTGCACATTAGGGCAGCAGTAGCAGCACTGCAGGATGTAGTACAATCTAGGATCTTGAGCACAGTCAGATTATCGGCCAATTGGGAGATACTGCTCATACGGGACACCTTGCTACAGAAGGGGCAGCGCACACCATTTATAGTATTAGCCAATAGCTTCTCAAGACACTGCCGGCACACTGTGTGACCACACTGCAGGAGTTTGGGTCTCATTTGATCCTGGTTGTAGGTCTCCAGGCAGATAGGGCATTCAAGAACCTCCCTTATTAGATCTGGGTCCAGCTGGGAAGATGCTGCCTCCATTATGGTCCTTTCCTTGAGTGAGTAAAAACAAAAAAGGACTTCTTAAGTAATTCATATTTTATTCTGTGTGAAATTCTACTAAGGGTAAAACACAATGTAACTAACTTAAGTGAGGAAATAACTATATGATGTTACATTTCTGATCCATCACAATTGTATATTATATTGCATGCAGCAGTATTTTGTAGCATAGAAAATTGATGCTCAAATTACAGAAGTAAGTCTGATGCTCATCTGACGCTTCACTGTGACTGTGAGACAATAAATGATACAGGGCAAAACAGTACCACACACCTAGTTGGCTAATGTGCAGGTTATTTGATTGGCAGTTAGGTTATGTGACCAGCTATAACTAGCACAGCAAGCTAGCTCTTCTCTGTTTCAAAGTATATTGCTGTCGCAGTGTAGCTGACATAAATATATAGCGAAAATGACTTATTTGGTGACCAGTTAAATAGGAAACCATTCACTGACGACAACTGACGTTACCTAAGGTTAACATGTGTTATTGACTAGGTAGTGCTAACATTAGTTACAACTTACTACATCCTCTTGGTGTTAAAGAAAATACGCTTCCAGGATAAGGCTATGGTGATAGTAGCAGGTAAGCTAATTGTTGATTTGTTGTTATTTAACACACGATCGTTTTACGCAAATAATTACAAGCAATGTAATAAGTAAGCTAACTAGGTCAACGTTATATCTAAGGGCACGATCGTGCACGATTGATGCTTAAAAATAGGTTGACTTTGTAGTCCAGGCTTACTAACGAATTACATTGATAATTCTCTCATTTTAGACAGTAAATCGGAGGCCTCCTGACAACAACAAACCTTAACGCTGTCCCTTGACACAACGCGACAATGTTATTCAACATTATCACAAGGCTTTTAATAAAAGTGCTTTCGGAAATAACATGTGCGGCTCATCGTAATGTTTCTCTTGAAATTTCTGCTTTAAAACGTTACCTTTTCTTCTATGTTAGCTGGTTGGAACTGGAAGTTCAGAGATTTTGATGGGCGTGCTGTGGTTCTGCTACTGTAGCTGTTAGTGAGAGACTGCAGTGTTGACGACGTCACTTACGCAATGATACGCAATACGCACAGCTCTGTGCGTGACGGTTGTTTTGATTGGCTGCTGTGCTAGGCCATGCAGTCCGTGGGATTTTCTGATATTTGACTTCCAACAAAAGCAGAATACCTTTTATTTACCTTATTACCAGCATTCCCATATTTACACAGAACATGGGGCAAACCAGTTTTTCAGGCAAAGTGTTTTTATTATTCTTCTTTACTTTCATGCGCAGTGCCTGTTCTAAATAATTCTCCCAGCAATACTGCAATTTGTTCAACACTTATAAATATACTGTAACTTGTCCTGAAATGACAGTGGTCATTTTAGCGTTAAGCAGGAAGACACACTATTATTGTACCAGTTTTTCCTTTAAAGAACAAACGATTTGTTAACTTGAGTGAACAAGTAAACAGGCCTGTAACTAAGAAAATAAGTCTCACAGAGAGAACCTGAAGTACTGCCCAGAGGCTACAACTGCATTTAAAAATGTCCAGATGTTGTGACATGTTTCAGGTTTTAGACACACGTAATTATAGAAAGAGACCACTAGATGTCAGAATACGTCTTCTAGAAGATGTCCATGCAACACCTCTGTGGAACAGTAAATGTGGGGATGAGGACCATAAGAAAATGTCTGCTTTTATTTGGTCAAGCACAACAAATAGGTTTTAAAGAAATATGTAAAATGCATTTTGATTGTCATTTAACATATTTAATAAATGTTATTGTATTTTGGTCTGCTATTAACAAACCATTGTAGAGTAACTTCTGTTCAAATAATTCATACAGCAAACAAAGTTTAATTGGAATGGTACTCTCTAGACAAGGTACAGCTCACACACAGATGCACAATTTAGTAGTGTGTACCAATATTGTGTAAGACTGTAAAATGAATAGTGTATATGAGCTACTGTAGATAACAAGGGTCTGTTAAAATCAGAGGACTGTGGTATATGTAGCACTAGCAGCTGTTTTAATAAAGCAAAAACAGCAATGCCAACAGTAACAACATCTGTATTAAATTGGTTTGGAAGATATCTGACACCTTTGCTGTTGTTGCCTGGGCAACATAACCCTGGCCAGAGGGGATGTGTCCCTCATGAGTAATTATACTGCAACCAGTCTACAAAGACATTTTAATTAACAAAGGCAGTGCAAGATCAATGGTTAGGAAATTCACTCCATTTATCTCTTCACTATGTTTGATGACAAACAAGTGTTGCACAAGCATCACATTCATACCACACAGCAAAGAGATGTCATAGTTTATAAAAAGGCTAAATGAAAGGCCACTCCTTTAACTGCACAGAAATACATGTGGTCCTATTTGATTTATCCTTGTGAAGGGTGTCACCGTTGGTCAGATGTCAGTGAAACTGTATATTGCACTGACACAAATAAACAGACACAAAGTACTTTAGTGATCCCAGATTGAAATTATATGCTACAGCAATGTGCTACCAACCTCAAAACAAGACAGTAAGGACTCTTAAAGAAAACAAGAAGTTGTAAAAGTCAAAAGTAAATAAAGAATAGGTGGGAAAAATGCAGGAAGAAATACCCTGTTCACTATAAATGTCAGCTAGCTCTGAAAATCACATTACTATAGCTATGTTTTATATTCTCTACCAATATGTAACAGTGCCAAATCTTTTATCAAATGCACTTGTTTACATATATGTAAACAATTGTTATCTGGGGTGAAATGAGTTAAAGGGGATGAGAGTCAATTAGATTGGCTAGCCACAGCCTACCTGAGCTACTCTACAGGGCTTTATTGTGAGAGCTGGGTGACAACAGCTCTTTTCTGTGTCTGTGTTGCCTCAAGAAGTGCATTTAATTGGGCTCCTGGGCCACCCCTTGAGCCTGTTTACCTACTGTTGCACATGAAGTTACCACCCACCCTTTCGACTGCTTGCCAGTGTCTTGCAGACACACACAGGGAGAAAGCTGCAGACATACATGAATAGAGAAAATGTATGTACAGACTCAATTCTCTCTCACACACAAAAACACGGTCAACAGGGTCAACAAACAGGGTCATGTCCTTGCTTTTCTTTCTAGGGATTTGGAAGTTTCACTGACCTGAGGTGAAGTTTACATGTACAATTTCAATATTACACTTTTTTTCTTTCTTTTTTTACCAATGACTATTGTATGTATTTTATTTGTTAGATAATTATGTTTAGTATCTCCGTTACCAGAATCTCCACTGGACTCATAACCCCAGCACGCCCCCCAAGCAGCAGTGAATTTTCCCTACAGCTTGGTTGTTCAGTCAAGCCTATTAGCTATACTTCCGTCCTGTTCTTGCACATGTTAATTATTAACGCAAAGTCAAATTGCTCACTATTTTATTATTAGGATTTTAACTATAACATAACAAATACTTTTTACAGTTTTGCATGCTCTGTAATCAAATGATTTATGCTTGTTACCTTTTTGATGTCATGGGCACATCAGGGCCTTTTGGTCTCTATTACTTGGTTTGAAATTGAAAAGCCATGTGAGATATGTTGAAATTAAATATTTTTTTCGTGCTTTATTTGCATGGTTAAAATGTCACATCAACTTCACACCTATGTGATTTTTCTCCTGCAAATATTTATAAAATAGTCCTTGGAAACGTCCCCACCCATGTTCTGTTTTTCTCTAAGCTCTTAAATGCATGCTGGTAAAGCACATGTGTTGGCATGTGTTTGTGTATTAGAAATGAATGGTTGAAAGTTTACACACCCTTTTGCGTGTCTTGGGTTAACTTACTTCACATTGGTGATATTACAGGAGTCCAAGGAAAATTGCACGTGTAGACACATGTATACTTGTTTCTCTCCGTCTCTCACACAAACACATTTGGGTTAATGCACTGTATGTTGTCTTTTTGCCACTGACAATAGTTTGAAGGATGTTTGATTTTTTTGTCATTAAAATGGTTAACAGGAATAAGTAATTTAAAATATATACCCTAATTAGTTCTAATTACCCCACCTTGAATAATGTCAATGGCTTTTCCAGCTGTTTTTTTTCTTGGTCTGTGCGTGTATATGTTGTTGCGCTTATGTAATACTGTATGCATTGGTAATTTCCTCTATCCATCCATCCATTTGCACATTTGTATACTCTCGTGTCTGGGGCTGATGGTGTTTTTTACATTAGGACAAAAAAGCTTCATTAAACTGCATAGGGTGTAGGTTACTCAATACTCTGACAACCTACACTTAAGTAATATACATTTGAAGATATGCATTTATAATTCATTGTGGTTTGCACTGACTGATGATGAATCATGTCTCGGTAATTGCAACTTTAACACACTTTTTGTTACTAGAAAGAACACCTTATCATTCATTTGGAAAACTCACATATGTGTCCTCGGTTCTTGTAAAGCAAATAGACACAAAAGCACATCTGCCACATCAGCACAGATGGCAAATCTGCTCCACTGTAACATGTGGCCTGATGTACCCTCCAAATGAAACACTCAACACCCAAGAAGCATTCCTCCTGTTTCTGCTCCTCTCCTGCTTCTGTCGCTGCCTCTTCTTTTTGCATGGTGTGTTGTTTTCTCTGAGAAAGAATCCCCCTAACTCCAGTGAGAATATCACAGTGGTAATTGGCACTCAGGAGAAGAAGCCAGTGACACCCTTCCTCTCATTCATCCTTTGTCTTTGTCTTAAAAGCTGATGACAGTATAGGGATTAGTTGTTGTTTTTTCTTCTTTTCCTTGGCAGCAAGTAAAAGTAAATCCAGATGTGGACACTTTATGCAACTGCAGGACTGTGAATGTTCTTTGCTACCCCAAGTGATGATTCATATATTGTTTTTTGGAAATAAAGAAGAGAGAAAGTTAGGAAAGAGGAGAATGCTTTTACAATTTGGAAAGCATACATATGAAAGTGAAAGACATGGCTACCTAACTCTCCCTTCCTCTCCTGACCTCCCCCTCCAGAGGCAACAAACCAGGGGGTTGGCGGAGGTGGGCGGCGTGAGCTGAAGTCAGTTCCCTTCATCAGCTACCTGTCGGCCTTGCAGAAGAGCCAGCTGTTGTCTGACGACATGGTAAATGGTGTAGAGATCCGCTGCGAGGAGAAGGGAAGCTGTCCAGCTGGCTGCCACCTGTGCCATCACCAGGCCGTGATGGGAGGAGTGTCAGGGAGAGGCCGCACCGGTAACAGCAGGAGTGGAGAGCAGCCTTCCCCAATCCCTGTGCTGCTGGAAGTCAGCCGCGTGGTGCCCCTCTACAGCCTGGTCCAAGACAACGTCACCAAAGAGGTGAGAAAGCAGCATGGGGGTTGGAAATCGTGCGTGTGTGCATATAGATGTGTCTGTAGAAGGAGAGGGAGAGGCTCAAAAAGTAACCGTAAAACCAGAGAATGACAAAGAGAATCAAGTCAAGAGATGTGATGTGTCCACATACCCACTGGAGTTCGAAGAAAAAAGATAATTTTTAATAAATAAATAAAAACACATCCAGGAATTAAGTTTATTATAACATCAACAGTATTTCTGAATTAGAGAAATAGAAATCTACATATTGTCATTGAAGCCTGGATCTCTTATAAATTATGAAGTATTAATTTATATGGATATAAACTATGTCAATTTATTATTAGACCAATTACAATTGGTTGGCATGTGATTATACTTCCACTTCTGCAAACAGAAGTTTATTGTAAATGTGACATGTACATTTTTCAGTATGTTTTACTTATAGACAATCTCATTCCATG
Source organism: Sander lucioperca (assembly GCF_008315115.2). NCBI lineage: Eukaryota > Metazoa > Chordata > Actinopteri > Perciformes > Percidae > Sander > Sander lucioperca. Next base: position 22,863,072 of record NC_050186.1, on the reverse strand, counting down.
TGGTGGTGGCATAATCCTTTCATACTGTACATATCCATTGTCCTGAAGTGTTTTAACTGAGTCAGTTGTAACAAATCACCTCTAGGTGGCATTAGTTGGTTAGCTTTGAACATTGGAAATGAGCACTGTAATACGGAGGGCATAAAAAGATGACATCATGTTTTTCTCCTCTTGTGGGGAAGTCAATGTGTATATGTGTGAGATTTATACGTGTGTATGTGTCTAAACAAACATACACAGCTGAATGTAATATTAGCCTAATGGCTACATGTTGTGTTTATGATTTATCCTGTATGAAAAGTCTTTGGATGTTTGTGCAGTGAAAAGTTAATCATATCTGATTTATATTCCATAAGGTAATTTAGGAGGGGGCCCTGGCTTCATTTGACATTTAGTTTACCACATTTTGCTCTGTTTGGGCTTCGTCTTGACATTGTCTTGCTACCTGACATCCGTTACATGTCTTCTCTGTGCGTGTGCAAGCCAACGCAGAGCTGTTTGCAGGTGACTCACACCACACACACACACACACACACACACACACACACACACACACACACGCCATAGGGAGCAGACTGGTTCACAATCCCTCCAATCAAGCATCTAATTACCTTACCTTCTGTAATTACTGCAGGCAACAACAATACCAGAGGCAAGAAGACAAACACACACACACACACACACACACGCACACGCACACGCACACACATATATGCACTCACACACGCTCATACACACAACAAAGCCCCCTGTACGTGCTACCCATAACAAGCACCACAGCCCCAAAGAAAAGAAGCCACAATCAATATCAGACAATCCCTAGTGGGCCTCATCGATAGCTAAATGTGAGGAAGAGCAAAATGTCTTTTTTCCCTCTTTTCCAAATACATTGCTATCCATCCTTCTCTCTCCCCCTACCCAACCCTTGGCCTTCTGGGGATGTAGAGAGTGAGATGTGTGAGGAAGAGAAGGGGTAGACTGCAGTGGATATCTCTGGCAAGCCCTTCTGAGGTAGCTTGAGGCAGGATTATTAGCTTCTTATTAATGTCATCGACCTCTTGGGAGGGAGGGGAGTCCATCATTTTGCTCCCCTTTTCTTTTTCTCTTCTTCTCTTGGCCGTAACTGCTGCTGCTAGTCTGGAAGGCACATACGTATATTGCATTAGAGACGAGCGACACAACAACCTGCCCCTCACACACACACACACACACACACACACACACACACACAGACACACACAGCCGCTCATTCTGTCTTTTTCTCTCTGTCTTGTGTGTGTCTTTCTCACACACGCCTTTGCTTGAGACTATCTTTCTACTTGGCTGGGTCTATCTGAGAAGACAGCTGCCATGTTGCAAAAGCTTTCTCAGAGATGAAGTTACCTTAAACCCCCTGAAGCCATCAAAATAGAGGCTTAGTTGTCCAGATTATGATTAAATGTACTGAGGTCATACAGTACCTATATGTGTATACCTATTTGTATGAATGTGTCTGTGTATGACCAATACCGGGTTTACATTGACTTGTCACTCTTTCTTTGGCCTCCTTCCTCCCTCCTTTCTCTGCTACGTGCATCTTTCATTGGCCGCTGCCTAGCTGCAGCCTGACTGTTTGACAGGACATGTCATGTCCGTTTCACATCAATCTCCTCATTATTAAGCCAGAGGGGGATTTGGTTACAATGTGAAACTAGAACTGCAAGCAGTTATGACGGGGTCCAAGCCTCCCTGTGCATGTCGCCCCCGACGACCCGGGGAGCGCGCGAAAGCGGGATCCAAAGCGTAACGGTGGGGAGGGAAACTTCAGGAAATATCGAGAAGTGTGAGCCAGTCTGTGGTACATTGCCATTGCAAATATCCCATTAACATTGATTGAGTAAAAGGGCCAAAACTAGTCTACGTTGACTATAGCGCCCCCTAATGGCCGATCTTCGCAAAATTTGGTACAGAGCCTCAGAGCAGCATCGAACAAGCATCACAAGTTTCATGTTGATAGCAATTACTACGGCAGAGAAATTGCAATCACAAATGTCCCATTTGCATGCATTGAGTTATCAGCCAAAACACATAAACGTTGATTATAGTGCCATCTAATGGCCGATTTTAGCCAAACTTGGTAGAGAGCATCATAGTGCTATGTGGAAAAATGATCTCAAGAATTTTGCTGATAGCATTTAATTTGGCCGAGATATGATAAAGTTTGTGTTTTGTTAGCTAGCTAGAATCCAAACGTGGGTCCCATAGGCCATGCCCACTTTGACCAATGGTACCCTCCAAATTTGTAAAAATCGGATGAGCCGTTCATGAGATCTAAACTTTTTGTACTTGTAGCGCCCCCTAGTGACCAATTTTTGTAAAGCGCATGGGGAACCTTCGGAGGGTCATGGCAAACAAGAATCTAAAGTTTGGCGTTGATAGCATTTATTTTGGCCGAGATATGGCAAAATTGGTGTTTTCATAGTTAGCTATACAAATTTGTTTATGCATAATATGTGCAATTTTTATTCTATCAAAATTCTTTTAATAACTTTTTGTCAGGCCAATCTGGAGATGCTTGAAAAAGTAGGTTTTTGATAAATCGCGATTTTTCATGCATAAAAGTCTAGACGCAAATGGGCGTGGCCTATATCACGTGATTCAGTTGGATCCTGGGAACGCGTGGATATATGGTTTTTTAATGTCCGGTGTACGGTGTGGGAGTTATAGGGCCAAATGCGGGTTTTTCTGCTATAGCGCCACCTAGTGGTGGAAGTGGGTAAATTGTTGCGCCTGAGGTCCTTGCGGAGTTTTGGACCAGTCCTGAAAATGGCAACCCCCCACCATGTACGGTTTAGGCTGTAGTCTACCGTACCGCCGAGTTCTTCCAGACTCAGGCTTGGACCCCTAACAATAGGGTTCCACAGCCCTGCTGTGTGAACGGCGTAGCTTCACTACCGCGGTTCCTACTGCCTTGGGCTTGGACCCCTAATAATTACCCCTTCCTTGAAAAGACCACCACCAGGACTACAAAGACACAGAATGAAACACTAGAAATAGCTTGCTCTTTGTGGCTTTGTCAAAGAGGTGAATGTGGAATAAAGTATTTCTTTTTACATGTGCCCAGTACTGACATTACCAATGACTAGTAAAAAATTTGGGGAAAAATTATAACTGGAAGACAGGTATATCCATATTGGCTGATCAGATTGGAGTATTTCCTAAAAACATGTTAAATGGTTGGTGTACCCAAATAGAGCAAATCTATTTATCCATGTTGTTAGTTATATTTTGAAGAGTTCACATTTTAAGATGTCTGTCCCTGATATAGTTGCCTCCACCTGAATATAATGAAGGTTTAGTGTGTGGAGCTCACAGCACTGAAACGTGACATTTAAAAAATAAAACCGCAAAATCTCTTTACACAAACGATGCCCCTCGTAGATTTATCCATAGGCCTCACTGTCCAACAGCTGCTAAAGGAAGAACGTCCAATGAAAAGTGTTTAGTGAGGTCTGTGGATGCTGCAGAGTCATGGGGACACTTTTTCTGAAAAGACGTTTTAAGTTTTTAAGTGTCACGTTTCTGTTTTCCGTTAACACAACAAATAAAATTCCATTCACCTCTATTGTGTTTTTATGGATTGTAATTTTATCCCAAAACTTTAGCAAACAAGCTATATCTGCATGGCTAAATAGTGGGGTGCATATAAGATTATTTTTTGAAGTTTGAAGTTTACTCCCTCACTGTCTTGGTATTAATTACTTTTTAATTTGCTCTGTTCCTGGGATTGGCTTGCTTTAAACCTGGTCTTGACTTGAATTTGACTGGAACCGGTCTTGGAATTGGCTTGGACTTCGACTAAGGTGGTCTTGCTTACAGGCCTGTTGTGTGCACGCAAATACACACACAGATACTCCCCTGTTTTAGTGCCAGAAAAAAAATACCTCAGTGGATAAATAAATAAGCTAACGCCTGTGGAGCTTGCCAGTGGTCCTATGTCCTGTGATGCTGTGACTGAATTATGGCAAACCTTTTGAACAAATTGGTTGTGAGTCTAATGGGTCAGAATGCTTTATATCTTGCCGAGTAGCTGCTGTCATGCTCTCATCGTAACGCACTTCTGCAGCCCCTCCTAGGGGTGTGTCGAGAACATTTTCAGTGGGGGCAGGAGGGGGCACAGAAGCAAAAGAGCAACAGCATATTTGCACCGAAATAAAAGAGGTAGCAGCATTACCCACAAGAGCAGGGCAGTTATATTTGCAATGGGTGGGGGGAGCTTGCTTTAGGGAACCTTCTTAACCATGACAATATGCAGATTGAACAATGCAAAGTATGTCTAGTTTCCCATTAACTTGCAACTAGCATTTTCTCATTAAAGTAATTTAAGAATAGAAAGAAAAACATTCAAAGAGCAACACACTTCGAATGTTGCTGCCAAATTTGGGCAATAGTCTGCCACACAGTTAAATCAAGCAGGTCTTATAATCTAATGCACACATCAGAAGGAAAAAATGCAAGTTTTGATCCCAGGAACATCACTTCAGTAACCAAGGAGAGCGCACACTCCTATATAATATTCAACAGATTCATATAAACTCTCTATGGCCAGTACATACTACTCTCAGCTGCCAGTTTATTAGGTACACCAAGCTAAAACTATTATAATGTTCAGTGTTGTTGAAACTGTTTTAGAGAGGCATTGCTTCAACTGTATTGTCATTTTGGAAGATGTAGTTTGTGTTGCTGTTGAAAAGTATTGCATTATACAGAGAGGTGTTTCTGTTATTTAACCTACCCTCATTGATATAAATGGTGTGGACAGAATAATTGAAACACCTGCCAGAATAACACCACATTATAACTTTTCTGATGGTAGGATGAATTTCAGGGCTGTTGTATTAGATTGCATTAGTTAGTGCACCTGATAAACTGGCAACTGAGTAGTATGTTGTAGCCAACATTTGGTCCACAAAGTACTAATTACATCAGTGGTAGTTTAACAACAATTTGACCACACTGACACTAAATCCCTCTTTCCTATCACAAAGAAAAGACTTTCCTATCACAAAGAAAGACTTAATCAAAACACCCCCCTGGCAATGAATGGGTCAAAGACAGCATTGACAATTATCCTAATAAGATAGCACACTAACAAACAAGTCAATGTAGTTTGCTGAAAAGGTCGAAATAGCTTAGACTGTCCTCAGACAGAGTTGGCACATAAAAAAAATACCTGCTGTTTGAAGGTCCTCCAGTGACACGGACGGTTCAACCTCTGGGTGAACCAACCCTCCAGCCGCCTCCAGTGTCCAATTTCCTGGAAGTACTACTTCTGATAAGGTTCCTAGAAGCAGCCTATTGGTTCCTTTGTTAACACCATTAGCCCTGAATGATTGAAAAGGCTACTTAAACTTATTCACGGGGGCACACACACACACACACACACACACACACACACACACACACACACACACACACACACACACACACACACACACACACACACACACACACACACACACACACACACACACACACACACACACACACACACACACACACACACAGAGACATACACAGAGACATACACTTAGGTCACAATTGATGGTGTCCCGAGCGTACTGACTAAGACTCTTTACCACCACTGGTGATCATCTTATAAATCAATACTGTGGGCCAGCTGGCCAGTGTTTTCGTGTATTAGCCTCTGAAGACGGACAGTAATATGGTCAGTTTAGACTAGACAAACAGATTAATACATTAAAGAGGTCACAATGGCCCTTCTTTGCCTTCTTGTAAATCACGACTGGCTTCTTCGAAAGTGAAAGGTCCAAATAGTATTTTGGTGCCAGTGAGTCTGCAGAGTCTAGAGATGATGTCAAGGCTTGGAATTTGCAGCTGGAGTTGTTGCCGATGCTTAGTGGCCTTGCTTTGCTGGTCTTGTCTTCTATAAGCAGGGGGTGATTACATTTCAGCTCAATTTGTTCAGTATCGATAAGGTCAATGGAGATGAATTGTGGCATATTTGTGAAACGGTAGAACCATGTGTTATTGTAACCATAGCGGTACCGCCAGTTCCTGAAAGCAAATCTGTCATGACCACACTGTTACAGTCAATGCTCAGATAGGACACTCATAAAAACACTTGCTTTTATAATATAAAGCATAATGGATAAGGTTTGTTTCTTAATTCTATCTGGCCATCACAGAATGTATATGGATCTATAGTGTAGTGTTTTCAGCTATGACTTATCTCTGCATTGAACACAGAAGTACTCTTTCCTGTGCCTCTCAATGTGTCTGTTTTTTTACTTGCACCAGCCAGACATATTGCTGTCTTCACGGCCACCCACTTGACATATTATCACTTTACATGTATTAGCTATCATGTTTTCTTGCTTTTCTCTAAATCTGCATCTCTGCTTTACCTCCTGTGCCCCCCACCCAACCCCCCACCGTATTCTCTAAACCATAATTAGATTCCCTGTTTACCCAGTGGAGACTGGCTTGCATTACTCTTCAAACATAAACATGGCGGTAATCGCTTTGTCTATTTTTCACATGTGCAGCCATGCAATCAAGCGTGCAGACACATATGGGGTTTTTCTAGGAATCTGGTGGTGGTAAACGCATGGCGGTCCTGTGGTCTTTCTCTCTTTTGCCCCTAGCAACGGAGGTTATTTCTCATTTCTCATATTTGTCTAGTCTGTGTGCGTGCATAGACCTTGAGTCCATGTTTTTCTTGTTGCCTTTGTCTGTGGCCTGCTTCCTATTGACATGAGGTGGCAAGACCCCTGCTGCATTTGTTTTCTGGCAGCAGTTAGCCACATGGGTTCAGGCAAGGGGGGAGAAATGTAATTACCTTTTTCCCCTTTTTGGTTTTCCAGGGGGTTATTATATGGCCATTGATTACAGTGCTTGCCTACCCTCTATAATAATTGCTCATTCAGCACACTCATTTAGAGGGGCTTGTATTGGAGGATAAAAACACGGGAATACCTTCACTGCTGAAGGATCCTGATCCTGTCCCACATGCTTTGAGATTTAAGAATCTCCTTTTTTCACACCCTTGTTAGTCTTTTCTGTTCTATTTCCTCTGGTTTCTCCAGCCTCTTTTTTCCCCACTTTTTCTTACTCTGCTGCTCATTTAGGTCACTTTCACTCTCAAGATCCTATGCCTTGAGTGAAAGCAAGTGGTATTGGAAGAAGTCAGTTCCCATGAAAGACTGTTGAGCCTCCTTTACAGCTAACAATGTTGTGTTGTGGAAATGCTAACATCAGCTTCTGAGTGCATACCCTGACTCTTTTGTGGCTAAGTAGTCTGCCTTTCTGGTCAGGACTATGCCCAAAGTCATCTCAAATGTCACTTCCATTAATCAACACACTGCAGATGCACTGCACTGTCTGTGTATATATGCATGTTATTCATGTTCCCACGTGTACATGCTGCGTGTTTGCAGTTGTCTTAAAGATATGTGTGGTCTCATCAGTTCCTTTTGCTTTCGGATAAGTAAATGTCATGGTGTATTGGAACAAAGGAGTGGCTTCTCTCTGCTTTTTTTTGGATGCCTGGTACCCAGTGATAATGTTTCTGCATGTTTCCAGTGTCCTATTTGTGTGACCATGATCAAGCACATCTCCAAAGTCTGAATGAGGCAGCACTGCCAACCAGTTAGAGCCCATAAATAACTGAGTGCTCCATTGATCCATAGTGTGACAGGGGGAGTCACAGTGCTTGCGAACTCCCTTGAACTCACTCTCTATCATGCCCGTGGCTTTAGGGAAAGCCCTGACATTATACTTTATTGCTTTGACGGTTATATTGGCATTTTGCTGCCTTTTTAAAAGGATGACTGAGCTTCTGCCTTAGATTTTTCTTTCACCCGTTAATGAAGCAGCACAAGGAGATGTTAGGAGATGATGTCATCTCCTAGCAACCCCCCACCTCCGCTCCTCCCCTCCCTCTCCCCTATCTCCTTCACAGACAGGCTGACATCGACACAGACAGATCCCCACACAAACATCACATAGAATGGAGGAGGTGGGGAGTGTCACAGCTTTCACACCTCTGTCATAAAAGTCACAGTACATCTATGATATCACAGTGTAAGCTTGTCGATGTTAGTGAGATGTTCCTGCCTTCCGGTAATTGGAACGGTGGTATGAAAAGGTCACTCTGTGTGTATGTGTACGTGTGTACCTGTACTTCTATCTTTGTTAGACCTGTTTTGAAGTTCTAGACATTCAGAGATAGGACATTCTGGACAGTCCTCATCCCTCCATCATGGTAAGGCCGAGGTTTGATACATTAGTGTTGATGGTTAGTTTTAAGGAATGGGGAAAAGAAAATGAATTTAGTCAATGGGGAGTCATCATATGAACAGAAGTACAAGGAGGTGTGTGTGCTGAGATATGGAGAGCACTGATGAAGAGGGTGGTCGGGATGGGGGTGGGGTAAGCATAGATGGACCGGGAGCGCATGTTCTGAGAGATAATTGCATTTCTCTCACCTGTTACCCTTTACAGGCCTTCAAGAGTGCCACAATGAGCTCATACTGGTGTGCTGGAAAGGGCGATGTCATTGATAACTGGTGTCGCTGTGACCTGAGTGCCTTCAGCAAAGATGGCCTGCCTAACTGCAGTCCCCTCAGGCAGCCAATGTAAGTGTGAGGTGACACCGTGACACCTAGGAATTCTTGCACAAGATGCCCTGATGCATCGCAGGCACACTCACATATGCACATGGATATGCACACACATACCTGTCTCCACTGACTCCTGGGACACTTGAGAAAATTGTAGACATAAGCACAGTCCCAAGTTCTAATAGCTGTCAGTCAGCCCTTACACCCCTCTGAACAGAACACGCTTTCATTCAAGGTGTCCTTATAAGACTCTTGAGTCATCCACCCCAACTATTGTTGCCCTAAGAACTTTTAAAGAGAAACAGGAAGTTGAAAGGGCAAGAATTCAGATGATAAGGCTACAATAAAATTATTTAATTACTAACTATAACCAACTGTTTTAGTTTGTTAGTTTTGCATCATTTTTTCTTTCTAGATTTCATGAATTCCACACCATGTGGCGGTAATGCTGTAACAAATTTAATGGCAGAGAGGCAAGCCAATCTAAACCAATTTAGATTTTTTTTTGATTGTGGACCAATTAAATGTAAATCTCTACCTTTGTCCACATTTAAACAACACTAAAGATGATAGTACAACAAGGGGACATTAACACAAATAATAGTACTAACAACATGGTTAGATTTCAGTGGCATTGTCAATTGGACAGGTGTTACCCATCAATTAGACAAACTCTAACAGACAGACGGATATAAATAAATGGAATAAAAATAATTTACTGATTCAGCTCTTTATGACTTTTCAGATTTGATTGGAGCAAATGGATCCAATTCTAATAATACAAATAATCATTTTGGGGTGTTTGTGAAAAAAAATCTATTCCTCATTTTACAGTTTATTTCATAATGATTGTGCAAGGGAAAAAGTATTTGTGGGCTAGTGTGTGTGAGGGTATTTTTCAATTCCGACTGTGGCCACCACGTCAAAATCGCCTCCCAGTCCAACACTGTTACTGTTGACTTGAAGACATAGTGTTACAATACATACAATTCTACAAAAATTGGGCAAACTCCATATGCTGATAAAGAATATGTGATATGATCAAAAACTCCACAAAATATTAAACTATAATATATTAAATGGACCTTGTGCAGAGATTGGTCTTAAAGGGTAACTACCATTTTTTTCAACCTGGAGTTGGCAGCAGCGAAACAATGTAAGTTAATAGGGCAATTGTCCAGCTTGTATTTACCTTTACAAAACTGCTTGTTTTGCCACTGACAGGCTCAGATTAATAATAATAATAAGTGTCTGACAAAATTATGGAAAGGATTTCTAAGGAGGTCGACCTTTCTGTTAAAGAGTAATATCCTTTTTTTAAACATAAAAACATCCGTGAAATTGCGCAACCCACCAGTCTGGTGGGTTTAGCGAACATTTCCATGTAAATAAACAGTAATTTTAGCATCGTAAAATACAATTCATTCAAAGTCGACAGAAACTAAATAAAACTATGAAAAGCCATTTTGGGTTGTCTTTCCACTTTTCCAACCATAACAACTCTAGTTTCGGTTGAAATAAACACATAGTTAACCAATTTATGTGTGAATATATGTTGGCTCTATACACGCTAAAAGTATTGCTTTTTTAAATGGAGTCTGGTGGGCTTAGCGCTAGCGACTTCAGAGCTGTTTCTGGTTAAACAGAAAGGTCTCAAATAGGTTTTAAAGGGCTATCTCTGAAGGGATCCTTTCCATAATGTTGTCAGACACTTAGAATATTAATCCGAGCACTTTTGTGAAGGTAAATACAAGCTAGACAATTGCCCTATTAACTTACATTGTAGCTTGTTTCGCCGCTGCCGACTGCAGCGATCTCGCTTAATACTGGACCAGTTTCAAAGATTGTCGTTCCTATCAGTCACTCAGACACAAAAACATAGGAAAATAAGGTCCAGGTTGAAAAAAACGGTAGTTACCCTTTAACTCTTTAGCAATACTTTACCAAAATATGTTGCACAAGTATTGCACAAGTAGTTTGAAATGCTTTTATGGCGGTTTTGGTATTGTTTTGTTTGTGGATTGTGGTTGTTGAATTGGAGAGGACGGGCATGGTGCCACAACCAGAGTTTTGGTCAGGCTTTCCCTGGGCTTGCTGGCACAAAAGTGAAGAGTTGCTGCAGCAGCCAAATCTCCAACTCTGGCCAGCTGGAGTCTAAGGCCAGTAAAAACCTGCTGTACTTATTATTGTCTGTGAGGATGAAACCGATTGGCATGCTTTTTATGAAAGAGGGATAACCTACCTCTCTCAGCCATTGTCAAAGACACAGCTGGAGGGCAGGCACTTCTGGAGAACAGGTGGCATCGGAATGCTGTTTTGTTCAAAGCTGCTGTTTGCCATCCTGTTGTCCAATGATATACTGTATATGTAGAGGTGTGACAGTCTCTACTTTAACATAACAATGACCACATGGGATTCCTACTTATCCATGGGTTTAGGTGCATACTTTGCACACACAGTTTAATTTAAAATTCCAAATGAGGGCAACAGACGTTTGTGGTAACCTTTGATCTAATTGTTGATATTTATTTTATTTCCATTTAAAACCTTGTCCTCTCTATGTTGCTTCCATCAGTTTGCGCCTAGCCCCTTACCTGGAGCCCTCAAGCACAATGGTGGCCCTGGAGTGGAAGGATGTGGAGCCTCTGATTGGCTGCAAAGTTTCCGACTACATCATCCAGCATAAACGAGTGGAGGATCCTTCGGAGGCCGAGGTCTACACAGGTAGAAAAACTCAATAACAAGCCTGAGTTGATGTACTTTTTGTATCTGTATATATTTGAACAATATGATATGAAGTTGGCTTGTCTGTTGGCTTGTTAATCATCAGACAGTTTTATAAAGATGTCTGTTTTTTTCCCCAATGTGTTTGGAACTTCCTCCTTCATGCCACGGACATGCACGCTCACATTTATACAAACATACAAATAGTTACACACAAAAATACAAGTACTGAGAAAGAGAATCATTTCTGTATGTTTATCATTTTAGTGGTTTCATTAGCTCTTTTGGGTGACAGTGGTTAGTACCACATATGGGTTTCCCTCTACTGTCCACAGATGATGAAATTAGTTGGATTAGAGGCTTTACAGTATATTGTCTGTTAGTCCTGTGATAGCCTTGTGACTAGCTGAATTTGGGAAAGTTTCACAGCATGTTTTAACTGCAAATAGAAAGACATTTTTTAAATCAAGCATCTGCTAAGCATAAAATTACAGAGGTTGATAACTAAGATATTTGATGAGTTGATAGAAGGAGTTGAAGTTACAATTTCAGGGAATGAGGTTAAAGTTTTGGTCTGGATACAGAACAGAAGGAAGGGCTTAAACTGAAGATATGAGAAGATGACGTAGGGCAATTTATCAAGTGCCATAAATGGTGCTGACCATTGTGCCGTAGGGCTAGAGAAGTGGTCATGGTTTTGACGAGGGGCTGGGGTGAGTCAGAGGAAGGGTGATGGGAAGGAATTTAATAATATTGGAGAAACGAGGTGGTCTGGAAAAAGCCGTTTTTAGTCATTGGGAACTATGGACAGGCCATCCATCACCCCTGGGAGGAGTGCTGATGAAGCGTGGGCACAGCAAGCGAGGAGAGGGTACAGACAGCTAGACACAGGCATGCTGCTGGCAGAGGTGAGGTAGGCAAGGGCAGATGGTGTGGTTGACTCACTCTGCTATGTGCCAGTCACCACTATAAATCATGTCGTAACAGACAGTACGATACAGATTGGAAGATCTAGCATATATCTAACTTAGTTGAGTGCATTTATATGTGTGTGTTTATGATGCTCTTAGAGAGGAGTAGATTATGTTAATTTGCAGGACACTCTGGCAGAGTATAGGTTCTTTAGTGGAAACATCATGTATTATGAACTGTTTAGGCATACACATATGGATAGCTCCCACTTCCAATATGAATACTGAAAACTGCATCTACTCAAAACCCTCATTGTTCTCCAAAACGGGGGCAAAAAGATCACTGATACAAACTTGGAAGGTATTACAGGGATCAATTAATGAAATAATAGGGGCCTCTCAAAATGATGAGATCTTGTTGTCTGGGCTCAGCAAATAAAAGCCATAGTGTCATTTTCTCACACTTACTCTGACTTATTTCGAAATTATTGGATTTATACTCCCTGCACCCACTGCTGGCTTTTCATTTAAGGACCATCTTTGAGGCACTTACAAGGAAAATAGAAGTCTGTATAATAAAATCCTAAGCTGAGATAAATAAGAAGTCCAGTTTAGCCCTGCTCACCTTGTGGATACAAAGTAACAAACTCATCTAATGCTCTTAAGCTCAGTCATTCCTTGATGCTTTTTTCTCCGCAGTGCTCTTCTTGACTTTCACACACGCACGCACGCACGCACGCACGCACGCACGCACACACACACACACACACACACACACACACACACACACACACACACACACACACACACACACACACACACACACACACACACACATTCCCCTGAATGTTAAAGATGCCAGTGAAACAAGTCTTATAATCATTGGCCACTGAGGAGCTCTTATGGAGCAGTTTGGGGATAAATACGTTGCCCGAGGGCATCTTGGTGGTTTTCGTGTTTCTCCTTCATTTTCCCTGTTCATATTTTCCAAGACTGTGTGATGATTTGAAGCAGTGAGCTTGCAGTCAAGCCTTCTTCTCCAACATCTAAGGGTAGGTACACACTAAAGGATTATTCGGCTGATTTACAGTAAACTGTATTTGACAATCTAGGCAATCGTAGGGAAAAACCCTAATCCAAAGCTTAGTCGGGGCTAATATTTGGCAATACAGAGCTGTAAGGTGTTCAGATTTGATTTTCAAGAGAGAATATTATAGAAAACAAGACATTTTTATGTGAATTGCACCATTTTAACAACTCCCCCAGTTGGATGTCAGACAAGATTGAGCAGTTCCAGCAGTGCTCACAGCTAATCACAGTAGTACGTTTTGAATACAGTACAAACAACATTTTCATTTACTTTCAGAGCTCAATCTGGAGCATTCAGTAGTCTAGCCTAGAATGAAAGAGGAAAATATAAAATTAGCAAAAAAAGCTGAGTAAATATTTAAATTTTATTTAAAAAAGGAAAATATTTGGGTAGGCCAGGTCAAAGAGAGATGCCTTGGCTATAATATGTTGGGGGCCAAAAAAGTACAAAAGAAAGTTCAATGAACATTACCACTGAAATCAGAAGGCAGATGAGACACAGATCAAGAACATGGTGTGATGGAGAGATGGGACTTTGACCATCAGCGACACCATCAGTAGTAAGGATTCCTGCATCCAGGGGATGGGATTCAGCCATGCCAGCATCCAAAGAAGCTGAGGCTACATCTGCATCTGTCGCCAAGTTGAAACACTGCTTCTGGCTGGTGTCTGAGAGAGAGGAAAGATAAACAGACAGCCACACACAGACACTTAGCCATGCTGAGCATGAGTCACATACACAGAGCGCACACATTCAGACATGTATACACTCATACAGATGGCAGCCAGAGAGTGAGTGTGAAGATGCACATACTTGGATGCAGCTCTCACTAGGTTCCCGAAAGCCATGTTTTGATGTCAGTGCTGTCTAGACTAGGATAGGAGATTATAGTGTATCCCTCCTGAGATAGATATTGTTAAGGTCGTTTGACAATGAGAATAAATCGGTCTTGTTTTTTTTTTTAGATTCATCTAATTGGGAGAACACTCTGTGCTACCTGCTTTTATACTGCCGTTGCTTTGTTTCGGGGCTATCCAAGCAGCCTTATTAAAAAAATGGATTACAGGTCAACTTCATTGGGGAGTGTGTTATCAATTAAAGTTGTGTCTGCATATTTTTAATTGGGGTATGTGCATGTATGTAATCAAAAATTCTAGTTTAGTGGCATCAAAATGCCCATGTTTAGCCAAATAAGAATATAAAGATATACCACATGAGTTAATGGTTGTATACAGTATGGGAATGTATCTTCGCTTATTCAATTGATAACTTGAGACCTTAAAACTCCCTAGCAACATCAGCAGCGTAAGGTTCATTCACAAATTACATCACCACTGTGGCCATAAGTTGTTTTTTAAAACCTCCAAATCCCCCATTGTCATTTACAGTTATCACTGCATATGAGTTGTATCTGTTTTGGAATGCAGTGAGTATTTTAACAAGCTGGGTGACAGTTTTATCCATGTTAATAAGAAGATTCAAATGACGTAATATGCCACCCTTTTGGCTCGGTTTTTCATCCGTACCAGCTTCCTGCATGAATGGATGCAATCATAGGGTCCTTGAAAATCATCAGTGAATGGTATCTTCTTCTAAGCTAATATCCATAAATGTTGCTAATGTGACTCCCTCTTGCTTTATGTAAATTATATAAATTATATTATGGCTTTGCTCATAACATGGAGCTGCACATTTTCATTCAGTAGGCATCAGTGCTGAGTGGAAAAGTCATGTAGAAATTTGAGTGTGTTTTTTGGACCTGCCTTCTTAAGTTATAACCCCTCCATCATTATGGTGGGTGGTGTAAGGATCAATCATGTTAGTTCACTGACTGTTGCCTCTAATACTCTAATGCTGCCTAGGCGTCTCCTTGCAATTTGTCAATTGCTTGCTCAGTGTACCTTGGCTTGTATCACAAATGCATCATCATTCATTACATCACAATCATATTTGGCTGTAAACAGAAAAGGACATTATGCCCACATAGGCCAGGACAGGTGGACTTCAACTTGTGTCTTTACTTAAATAATAATGACCTGAAAGTGAAAGCAAGGAGCAAAATAAATTGAGATAATGAAGAAGAGGTTAATGTGTCAAGATCTCATGCTCTTTTTTTCCACCAGCATTGCTTCCTGGAACCTTTCCAACGTCCTTCACATGGCCCCTGAAACCAGGGACCACTAGGTTACATTTTTCACTTTTTACATCTTTTGTTGACATTTCTCAGCATTCCCTCTCTCTTAAATTGTCTTTGTCCCTCTTTTTTGTATCAGGAAGGCTTTAGAGAGATCAGGTCGTTATTACCCCCGTTCTCTCACATCTATACAAACTATAGGCTCCTGTCCCTTTGAATCACCCCACTTATCAATGCTGTTTAGAAAAAAAGCAATCTTTTCTTGAAGGCTTCTCCCTGGTCCCTCACAAATCTTGCCTCTGAGGTTAACAGTGACTGCAGGATAGCCTTGCTGCTTTGATGTGCAAGAAGAGCAGCCGAGCCCCTAGTTCATATATAGCTTCTTGTCGCTTATGACATGATGCTCTACTGGCAGCCCAAGTCTGGACCCAGATATGCATAGTTGTAAAGCATGGGAGAGATATATTCACTACCTATGATAAACACCTGAACCATCCCCAATTTTTTACCTTTTTTAACTGGTTGCAATTTCAATTATATTAATGTTTTGAATTGAATAGATACCTTTTGGTAAAATGGAATAACCAGGAACAGCTGACCTGACCAGAAACCCTGAGACTAAAAAAGAATCCGCTCAGTGGGTGTTGTTTTCCATGCCTGTCAGTGCCAAACTAACACCTACAGTGCATCAACAGGCTCCAGTATATTGTTAACTTATTCTCGTGTCCTCACATAAGTACTCTGACATACACCAGGGTTGATGTTAGTGCTCAAATTAGCAGTTAATCACAAGAGGTTATCTGCTTGTAGGCACTTAAAGAAAACCCCCAGAAATAACACATTAGTTGCACATACCTCTCCCTTCTGTCCTTGAATGCCTCCCATTTCCATATAATAAGGACTTCCTTTTTCAGGAATGTGAGCCAAAATGTACCTGGTCAACTTTGTTACGTCCTGACAACCACTTAAACTCTACTACTGCTGAACCCCCCCCCCCCCCCCGGCTCCTCATGAAAAATGCAGCTATGTTCTGCTGTATACCATAGAAGCTGGGAAGTGTATAGATTCCTTAAATAACTTGAGAATGTTAGGCACTGCTTTTTTCAATGTGTTATGTTCTGACCCTTGACCTCTTGCACACACGCATTAATGGGAGACCCAGGGATATATATTTTTTAAAGGAATATTAATAATCATTGGAATTATTGAAATAATATGTAATGTTTGATTTGCAGAAAGATACATAAATGAAGGTTCTGCCTTGAAACTGTTCTAAGCAAAAGGGTAACTAAATAACAGGCCTGTGAAAATATGTATTTGCCAACTAATCAGATATAGCTTTTTGTGTTTTTTTTTTTTTTATTATTTTTTTAGCCAAGACAATAAATGCTGACCAAGCTGATCATGGAGCAAGGTTGACAGCTTATAAAGTTTCACCTGTAGTCCCATGTATACAATTCATAACCATTTCTTTTTTTTAAATATTTAGCTACATACATTACTAACTGCATTCTCTTAGAAGCTCTAAACACTCTGCCATCATACAGAGATGGCATCACTAAGGCAACTCATTCTTAACAATGGAAATCATGATAACAACACTCAACCTTACCCTGTAGAACACAGGGATGCTGCCAACCACTCCTTCTGGTCTCTGAAGAGAATCAAGCATTGTTCCACACACATTGTGCATTTGTCAATGCAGTAGGCCCACAGGGAATCAGGCACACACAACTGTGACTTGAGCCATACAGGGTCAGCAATCATGAACACACCAACAAACATGTACTTAATAAAGGTGGGTGGTACACCCAGGGCAGGTCCATTGAGAGGCCGTGATCATCTCGGCTCAAAACAATCAACCCATCCTTTCAGCAAAGTTGAAGGTGGGGACACTGTGACATCAAACAGTCCCCTGAATAGATAAAACAAAACCAAGAATAAGGGTGTGCAGTGAAGGCATAATCGAGTTTGGGGAGGTTTGTGCCAAGGGATCCCTGCCAAGGAATGTGGAACTGCAAAGACCAAGATGCAGTCATACAAACTGTCTGACTGAGATCCACTGAATAGAGCAGGCTAACAAATACCATTTTGGAGTGTGTTTAAATTGAAGGAAGAGTGTCCTGCTTGTGAGATACAAGCCAATTTGCTTTGCTAGGGGATTCCCAAAAACTCCGTGGCCATAGCTGATAAACACCTGCTGTAAGCTCACTGAGGCTGTGTGCTCAACATAGCACGTCGGTAAGTGTGCAGGACACAAGTGATGCAGGAAGTCGAGCCACATCGTCATTGGATGTTGTCTTATTTACAACATCCATCCTGTTTTTGTCACGAAAACTAACAGTAAGGATGAGGGTATTGCAGACACCATTGTTAATGCCAAGATCCAGGTCTTGTGGGTTAGCATAGAAGAAGTCTGAACATGGCTAGTGCCAGATGTACAGATGGGACAGACAGAGATTGATCACCTATTCCTACAAGGCCAGGAAGGCAAGAGAGGCACTGACTCATTGAGATGAAGCCTAGGTAAGAATGAGTTCATCCCGAATTGCAGTTAATCGTTTCAACAGGGTGTATTCAAGTGCTTGAAAAAAAGCAGATGCAAAGGTGAGATTTAATGGACATACACAGTCTACAAACATGTTAACTCATCCTGATTGGCAGGCAAATTCTCAGAGGATAATAATTAGGCTATACCCTGTTAGAGAGCACTGGATGTGTAAAACAAAACAAAAATTAAAGGAAATCCTGATCATCGGTGGCATTTGAATTTCTTAGCAAAATATTTACCTTTTTTCCCTCCCTGTCTCCTTACTCCTCATGTTGCGAGATATGGAGCAAAAGTGAAATGAAACACTGTAGGTGGTATGTCTGCCTGCCAATATGATTCAACCAAGTGACCAACACTATTAGAAAATCATGATACTCTCGAAACCCTATCTCTAAACAGTATTTACTTGTGTATTGTATGATTCACCGGAAGCTGCATCTATACAAACATATTAGTGTGCACATTTATATATAAATGGTTTTTATATATTTTATAAATAAAATGGTTTTATGGTTGCTTTAATGACTGCAATTTACTCACCAGTGATGTATAAATCAAAAAATAGATCAAAACAATTAATTAACTACAGTCGTTTTCATTATATACCTTTACTGGAGAAGGGAATGTCTGCATCAAATACCATGTATTGCTACTATTATGTCCCACATTTAGTTGCTCATTTTATTTGTTTTTCTGTTAATTTATTTTTTCCGTAACAGTTTATAAGAAAGGCCTAAGAAGTTTTGTGTACTGTGTTATACTTTATCTTTCAGACTAATCATTCCTACCCTAAGGGCCCGTGTTAAGTTTATTTTACAAGCTTCTTATCCTCTTCTGATTTCAGTCACATCCGTGATGGTTATGAGTGATCCACATCACTGTGCCTCACATAGGCCTCTAGATGGCACACCAAGGCAGAGACAGCATTCACAGAGAAGCAAGTTAGATAGGCAGTGCTGATGTATTATTGTGGGGCTCAGCATTCCTCTACAGCAATAGGTCAACCAGCTGTGATATGAAAGAAGATATTGAGGATTACGGATGATATTAAGAAATTTGATAAGAGCATTAAAATGGACAAATGTGAGAAAATCTCTTGAGGTAGCTTTAATACTTGCAATAGCCAAAAATAATCGACAAAGCAAAAAAGATTAGCGACTAAGTTGTGTAAATGATACTGAATTGACATTTAGAGCATGTCCTTTTAACCTGTGATCAGATTACAAAAACAACCCTCTGAGGATATTTTCAATTCAATTTTAATTCAATTTTATTTATAGTATGAAATCATAAGAGTTATCTCAAGACACTTTATAGATAGAGTAGGTCTAGACCACACTCTATAATTTACAAAGACCCAACAATAACAAAATAATTCCCCCAAGAGCAAGCATTTAGTGCGACAGTGGCGAGGAAAAACTCCCTTTTAGGGAGAAATCTTGGGTGGTGAGGAAAACTTCCTTTTAGGGAGAAATCTTGGGTGGTGAGGAAAACTTCCTTTTAGGGTGAAACCTCGGACAGACCCAGGCTTTGGTAGGCGGTGTCTGACGGTGCCGGTTGGAGGTGTGATGAACAGTGATAATAATAGTCACAATAAAGATAAGGGAACTATGACTAGAAATAGTAGTTGTAGTAGTTCATGGCGTAGCAGGGTGTTACAGGGTGTAGCAGGGCACTGCAGGGCAAAGCAGGACGTAGCAGGGTGTAGCAGGGCATAGCAGGACGCGGAGCAGGACCATGGCGACAGCTGCAACCATGATTTAGGTGCCACCCTAATCCAAGGAAAACTGCTGGGCGAAAAAACATAAGGACTCCGGGGAATAAGCTCCCCAGAGCTTAGTTAGTAACAAGCATTTCTGGGACATGGATGCACACAGATGGAAAGAGAGAGGAGAGAGGAGCTCAGTGTGTCAAAGGAAGTCCCCCGGCAGTCTAAAACTATAACAACATAATTAAGAGCTGGTGCATGGCAAACCTGAGCCAGTTCTATAAGGGTTGGTAGATTAATCTGACAACTATTAAGAGAAGCAGAGAAGAGAAGGGGTGCCGTGTCTGTAGCTATACACCCTCCCACGCTGGTCTAGGCGACTCCTCACTCCCTAACTGTAAGTGCCAATAATAAGGAACTCACTTTGTTACCTAAACATAATACAGCCAGGTAATCAACCTTGCCATTAAAACATCTACTTTAAGCCTGAATGAACACCTTATGACTGTATGGGATTAATTAGTGGCTTACCTACACTATAATGTCATACCATATCTGTAAGCTCTCTTTTCTGTCTATCTCACTGGGAGTTCCGAGAAGAACAAAAATAGAAGGGGCCAAAAATGTTATGAAATTTCTCTAATAAAAGGTTTAACCAAAAGTACCACTTATTGGCTGAATTCAGAATGCTTCTGGGTTCCATCCATCATTACATTTTTACAATCCCTCTATTGTCTCGTCAGCTGCCAATTTGCATGGCTTGTCCTTAAATCACTACAGTTTTGCTGAGGTAACACTTTTTTGTGAATGTGCTAATCAGTGTAGCACTGTGCTTCCCACAACTCTCACACGAATGTACACACTTAGCACTAATTAAAAACCTGTGAGTCTGCGTTGCTTCACCGCTCTATGATACCTGATTTTGTGGCATGGAAAACAACCGAGCGCAGGGCAGAGCTGGAGAATTCCTAGAATTGGAACGAATGAGATTGAATGTGAGAAGACACGGCAAAGAATGGGTAGAAAAGTCAAAGAGGAGAGGAAAGACAGATCACAATGTAGAGGAGTGGAAGAGGGATGCAGACAGCAGCAGAGGGTTACACAGCAATGATGTCATCTCATGCTGGCACTGTTGACTGAGATACAGATTAGCCATTTGATCTTTGCCCTTATTTTAGTTCCAATTGCCTCCCAGCTCACACAGCCAGCTTATTGGGATACATGACATGTGGATCTTCCTCTGTTTTACTCTCCTCTTCTGTCACATACATTTCTACTTTCATTATGTCCCCCGTTTCTTCCGTGATCAGCAGTATCCCCCACCTCTGTTTATGTACCAGCTCCATTATTGGTTGAGACCAAGAATGCCCCCCAATTCGTCGATAAGCCCTCATTCAAAGAGATTGAATTATATGGAGATAAACAGTGTCCTTGAGCATGGGTGCAGATAACAGATTGGAGTGACACAGCTGACTATCTTTGTTTTGTTAATTAAAGATGACCTCATCGCTAAAAATGGACGCTGTGCACCTCCTCGTCACGAGCCCGCCATCAGCAGATTGCAGATTGCAGGCAGGGGGCCAAGGGCTTTCTGCATTCCCTTTCCCGTTTTGCTTCCTTTCCTATTTTGCCTCTTCACACGCACATTTTTAGTCTCTCTCTCTTCGCCATAGGTCTAGACTTTCCTGGTTTCATTTTTTTTGTCTCTCTATCTCTCAGTAACAATTACACTCCCTGTGTCCCTTATGCAGATATGGACAAGTAATGTGAGTTCATGGAACCTCTAACTTACATTGATGGATTTGTGCTGGAATTGTAAGTAAGACAAGATGAGGATGCGGCCCCTCAGTGCCTTCCTTTTCATTCATCATAGTGTATGGCCAGGCATTGTGTCTCCATCAGTAATAAGGATAATGATGAGATCTTTGTTTGTAATGAAACATTGGCATAACTCATGGTGGTCTGGACTTGATCTTTGTTGAATTTCGGTGTTGGCTTAAAGTCGACAAGCAACAATTGCTTACCCTACACACTCCACAGAGCCAGCTGAAGCCATCAGAGCCCACCAGTCTTGTGGTACAGCAGGTGGAGGATGGCAGTGCACACCAACCAGTCAATGCAGTGCAGCATCACTGTAAGATACAAGCCAACAGCCTGTCATCACCCGCAGGTCTATTCTTAGTGCTAAGTACAGGCCCAGGGGGAGACATAGCCACAGTAAAGGGAACCAGGGGCAGTAAAAACAGACCACACTACGGGTCACATCAAAATGGTAGAGATGGACCCAGGAGGCCATTAGTCCATGACCAACCACCTGACAATTTCTTGCTATGCAGAAAAGGCAGGGCAGCCCATTATCAAACAGCACATCATTCAGCCCGTTTTCAAACAGCACGTCATTTAGCCAGTTGTCAAACCACGTCATTCTCAGGTTCTTGGAACCAGTGTGGCACAAAGTTCTGATGAACAGGCAGGGCATCGACCATGTTGCCACTAAATATCAACACTAGCAGCGGTAAGATAGGGCTGTTGATTGTTGTATTGTTCAATATATTTATATTTGATGAGAAAACATAACGCCATTGTGTGCATGATACAACTTTCAGTTTGACTATCGATGAAATCAATTTGACTGTGTTTATTATGTGACAAATATAATCAAAAAATGATTAATATTTGCAATTTGTGGTTATTGTTGTTCAGCTATGACATAATTTGGCCCCTATACCTGTAATATCATAAGTCCACAGAGCTGCAGAAATATAATAGTACTGTGAATGACAGCGAAATTAAATATCAAATTTGTCCTAATTTCCTGATGAAGGTCTGGCAGCGAAACATCACAAACAAATGTATTTTTGCAAGATAGACAGTGTGCGGAAGTTTGTTTGCATCTCATGGGATAATCAAAAAATGAATTAATCAGTTTTTGTTATTACATCTTCTGAATTTGTTTTACTGTGTTTTTATTCAGACCCATATGTTACATTAGCTTCAATTATCACCTCTTATCTTTGATTAAAACTGGATGAAAACTCAATTATTATGAGCTGGAGGGAAGTTGATTAATTCCAGATAACTGCAAGGCTCTGATGTAATACTCTTATTACTCTTGCAAATGAAGGTGTTATCAAGATGTAAGAGTTCCACCAAACTGTCCATTATATTACCTACTGCTCAACAACAGCATGCCATCTCATCAGTTTATACATTCAGTAAATGTTTTAGAGATACAGCTAATGGGTAGGTGTCGAGAAGCAGTGTTTATTCACTTTGGGAAAGCAACGTTGTGTCTGTAGAATGCATGTCTTAGTTAATGTAATTGTCATTGGTTCAAATAAAATTACACGCGGTTGCCAATTTGAGAAGAATTCAGTTACTTGATCATCATTACTTGATAACCCGGCCAGGGTTATGATTTTAATTCCCACTAGGGGTAATTGTAATGTATGTTTTCTATATATACTGTATTTGTTTACATTTCTCTCAAACTGATCCTCTGACTTTTTTTTTTGCCAACATGATGTTGACATTTTGGTTTTTAGTGAAATGCCTCAACAACTATGGAATAGGTTGCCATTAAATTTGGTACCAATATCCATGGGGCCCAGAGCATACATCTTAATGACTGTGTTGATCCCCTGACAGATATGGTGTACATTATACCTCCATCAGCATGTTAGCATTCCAGTTTTAGCATTAAGCCCAAAGCATAATTGTGCTGAAGTATAGCTTCACAAAGCCCCTAGCATGGCTATAGACTCTTGGTCTTTTACATGCTACTTCTGGATTACAGAATCAGAGAACAAGTAGAGAACTGTCTTGCTATGTTGTTATGCAGATGATATGCAGCTGTACCTTTCAGTCAAGAAGAAAAAGCCATTGTTCTGAGCAATGGTTAGGATATCAATATGTGCAAGAGCAGTATGATCTTGTAAATCTTGTCTCAAGACTTCACTTTATTTTGTTTGCATCCCTGTTGTTTTATTAGGGGTCCAAGCCCGAGTCTGTAAGAACGGGCAATAGCAAAGCTATGCCGTTCATACAGCAGGGCTGTAGAACCCTATTGTTTTTCTACTGATTTTTCCTCTTCATTATTATTCTTCTCCGCCTAAAACTCCGACTACAGCCGTACATGGTGGGGGGTTGCCGTTTTCAGGACTGGTCCCAAAACCATATATCCACGTGTTCCCTGGATCCAACTGAATCACGTGATATAGGCCACGCCCATTTCCGCCTAGACTTTTATGCGTGAAAAATCGCGATTTATCAAAAACCTACTTTTTCGATCTCCTCCTAGACCGTGCGACCGATCTGCACGAAACTTGGACCGTAGCATCTCCAGACCGACCTGACAAAAAGTTAATAAAAAGATTTTTTATAGGATAAAAATTGCGCATATTACGCACGAACAAATTTGTGTAGCTAACGATTAAAACACCAACTTTGCCATATCTCAGCCAAAATAAACGCTATCAATGCCAAACTTTAGATTCTTGTTTGACATGACCCTCTGGAGGTCCCCCACGTGTTTTACAAAAATTGGTCACTAGGGGGCGCTACAAGTACAAAAAGTTTATATCTCATGAACGGCTCATTCGATTTTTACAAAATTTGATGGGTACCATCTAGGGACACTCCTGAGGCCATGTCTAGAGTGGGGTACTGAGGGGTCAAAGTGGGCGTGGCCAATGGGACCCAAGTCTAGATTCACCACTTACACTAATGTGAACAACTTTAAATTTACAGGGTAGATAGACAATGGGTCATGGACCACACCTACCAAATATTACACTTGTGGACCACTAGGTGGCGCTATAATGTTTTTTTTTAACTCCCACATTACACATCGCACATTAGAAAACCATACATCCACGTGTTCCTTGAATCAAGCTGAATCACATGATATAGGCCACGCCCATTTTTGCTAAAATCTTTTTTGCAAAATCGCGCAATGCGCAAAACCAACTTTTTCAAACTCATCCTAGGCCGTGCGACGGATCAGCTCGAAACCTGGTAGGTAGCATCTCCAGATGGACCTGACCAAAAGTTACTCAAGGAATTTTGCTACGTTAAAGTATGCGCATTTGACGACCAAACAAATTTTCATAGCTAGCTACCACACACGTATCATATCATATCTCGGCCAAATTACAAGTTATCAGCAAGGAACTTGGGATCCTTGTTCAACATGCCACTATGATGCTCTGTACCAAATTTGGCGAAGATCGGCCTTTAGGGGGCGCTATAAGCAACGTTTATTTGTTTTGGCCAATAACTCAATGCATTTAAATGGGAAATTTGCATATGCTATATCTCTGCCACAGTAAAAGCAATCAACACGAAACTTGTGGTGCTCGTTCGGCATGCGGCTCTGAGGCGCTGTACCAAATTTGGCAAAGATCGGCCACTAGGGGGCGCTATAATCAACGTAGACCAGTTTTGGCCCTTTTACTCAATTTTAATGGGCTATTTGCAATGGAAATATACCACAGTCCTTGCAGCTCACACTTCTCAATATTTACTGATGTTTGCTTCTTACCGTTAGGTTTTGGTTTTTACTTTTGTGTGCTCCTTTGGTTTTTTACAATAAACAAACTTCTTAACCCACCTGACAAAGTTTCTACAACCTTCACAGTGGACAAATTCAACTCTTTTCTCTGACTTTTTCAATCCAAAATCAACACCATTCAAAGGCGGCGATACCGTGCAATTAAACATTGCAGTTGGTGCTAAGTGGAGCACCTGTCATAGCGTGATTGGTTATGTCGGTGGCATTGATGCTTAATTTCCCACGAAGCACCCACGGAGGAAAACATAAATCGGCGCCTATGACGCCATTTGCAACAACTTGACCACGTCCCCTGCTCCTTCAACAACCACACCTGCCTCCCCCCTCCACCTTCTCGGTCACTCTCATTTTTCTCTGCTGTACCCTGCGGTCAGGGGGGTTAAGAAGTTTGTTTATTGTACAGAATTCTTAAAGGTAGTCCGTATAAGCATGGAGGTGAACTGTTGACCGCTACGTTTGCAACGGCGACGTACCGCAGACGTCGCATCTTGCGTCTCTCGTCTCTCGATATTTATCGACGTTTGCCTCCCCGCCGCCAGGCTTCGGGTTCCGCTTTCGCGCGCTCCCCCAGGGCGTCGGGGGCGACTGGCGCAGGTGGCTTGGGCCCCGTCATAACTGCTTGCAGTTCTAGTTTGTTATTTATTTTTGATATTTATTAATTCATGTATATAACAACCAACAGGATAATTGCAACACATACTTATTACACAACACTTACTTTGTAATGGCACAAGGACAGTTCAAATTGAGTTTATGTCCGTATAACGGCAATGCAAAATGTACCTAATATGAACACATAATTCCATTCCAATCTATTTAAGCCATCTCTCTTAAATCATAAAATACAGTTTTCATAAATGAACTATGTATCTTTCCGCCAGCACAGTGCCTCAGCAGGGTTGTCCAAAGGGATGTCCTTCTACCTGATTAGAAAAACTTGGACAATTATGTGCAACTCAACCTGCTTGGAGAAATCTATTTCCCACAGTGCTTTGTTCCACCTCTAAATATCTGCTGGATGACGTTAATAAATCCCCATAACTCAATTGCAACCCCCCCCCCCGCCCACACTTTTTATTTTACCTTGAATTTCCTGCCATAGGTGGCATTATGTGACATTTGGTTCCATGTGAAAGTTCGTGTGTACCTGTTTAATGTGTGTGTGTGTGTGTGTGTGTGTGTGTGTGTGTGTGTGTGTGTGTGTGTGTGTGTGTGTGTGTTCTTGTTTAACTACATTCGTGGGGTCCAAAAACCGGGAATACAGTATACTTGTGGGGTCCGGACAGCTTTGTGGGGCCAAAATGCTGGACCCCACAAGTTTAAAGGGCTGTTTGAGGGTTAAGACTTGGTTTTAGGATTAGGGTTAGAATTAGGTTATGGTTAGGGTTAGGGTAAGGGTTAAGGTTAGGCATTTAGTTGTGATGGTTAAGGTTAGGGTAAGGGGCTAGGGAATGCATTATGTCAATGACAGGTCCCCACAAAGATAGTGAGACGCACTATGTGTGTGTGTGTGTGTGTGTGTGTGTGTGTGTGTGTGTGTGTGTGTGTGTGTGTGTGAGAGAGAGAGAGGAAGGGAGGAAGGTGACGTTGTGGAGGCTCAGTGTAGGGAGTGGAGGGTTGAGTGCTGACAGTTTAACAGAAGAGGCCCCTAGCAGGTTTGGCAGCCCACAGGAAATATAAAGCTTGTGATTTGTTTGTTAATATAAAGCTTGTGTTTTGTTTGTTTAAAAAGAGTCCACTGTGCAATTGCCTGGACTGATAATAGGTTGACATAGAGAAAGAGAGACAAAGTAAAACAGAGGGGAGAAAGAGGGTAGTTAGAGGACAAACAGAAATGTGATTTGAGAAAGAAAAGAAGAGGATGAACTGAATATATACACTCACCTTGAAGATTATTAGGAACACCTATTCAATTTTTCGTTAATGCAATTATCTAATCAACCAATCAATTGGAAGCTGCCTCAACGCATTTAGGGGTGTTGTCCAGGTCTAGACAATCTCCTGAACTCCAAACTGAATGTCAGAATGGGAAAGAAAGGTGATCTAAGCAACTTTGAGCGTGGCATGGTTGTTGGTGCCAGACGGGCTGGTTTGAATATTTTCCAATCTGCTCAGTTACTGGGATTTTCATGCACAACCATTTCTAGGGTTTACAAAGAATGGTCTGAAAAAGGAAAAACTTCCAGAATGCGGCAGTCCTGTGGGCGAAAACGCCTTTTTTGATGCTAGAGGTCAGAGGAGAATGGGCCGACTAATTCCAGCTGATAGAAGATCAACTCAACCAAGGTATGCAGCCAAGCATTTGTGAAGCCACAACACACACAACCTTGAGGTGGATGGGCTACACCAGCAGAAGACCCCACCGGGTACCACTCATCTCCACTAAAAATAGGAAAATGAGGCTACAATTTGCACAAGCTCACCAAAATCGGATTTCTGTTGAGACATTCAGATGGTAGAGTCAGAATTTGGCGTAGGCCTAAACAGAATGAGAACATGGATCCGTCATGCCTTGTTACCACTGGGCAGGCTGGTGGTGGTGGTGTAATGGTATGGGGAATGTTTTCTTGGCACACTTTAGGCTCCTTAGTACCAATTGGGCATTGTTTAAATGCCACAGCCTACCTGAGCATTGTTTCTGACCATGTCCATCTCTTTATGACCACCATGTACCCATCCTCTGATGGCTATTTCCAGCAGGATAATGCACCATGTCACAAAGCTCAACTAATTTCAAATTGGTTTCTTGAACATGACAATGAGTTCACTGTACTAAAATGGCCCCCACAGTCACCAGATATCAACCCAATAGAACATCTTTGGGATGTGGTGGAACAGGAGCTTCGTGCCCTGGATGTGCATCCCACAAATCTCCATCAACTGCAAGATGCTATCCTATCAATATGGACCAACATTTCTAAAGAATGCTTCTAGCACCTTGTTGAATCAATGCCACAAAGAATTAAGGCAGTTCTGAAGGCGAAAGGGGGTCAAACACGCTATTAGTAGGGTGTTCCTAATAATCTTCAAGGTGAGTGTATATTATAATTCATATAGAAAATGTTGTTTCTGATGCACCGAACTTTGCACAACTTGTGAACCCAAATAAATGTTAATTATTTACTTCCAAGACCTAATGTCAAATTAAACTTTTTTATTAAATGGAATACATTTTTGCTGGTATGATGCAAATATAATGCACAAAATAACAAAGTAAATTATAAAAACCAACTTAACATTTTGTAGTATAGTAATTTAATTATCCAGTGAACTAAAGTTTACAATTGTGCAAAAGGATAGGAAATTGTAACAAAAACAATAACACATTACCTGTTTGAAATGCACTGACAGCTATAATTTATACGTACATTAAAGAATAATTACATTACTGCATTCACTCACTGTACAGAAATGTATATAACATTCATACATCATTTATAAATCTAAGAACAGTCCTTCCAGAAAAATGTTTTTTTGTGATTGTTCAGGGGAAAAATCCTTGATAATGCGCACGTTTTCTTAAAAAATGCGATGGATACAATTTTATGTGATGAAATTGCGGGAACTTGCAAAAATTGCGGGAACTTGCAAAAATTGCGGGAACTTGCAAAAACTGCGGTTTCAGCATGGCTTCATCGCAGGGTTTGCAGCTTTACGATGATGTTCACATCGCGTAATTACGTCGCGTAATTACGTCACTTCATAACGTTTCCATGGCAACAGGGGAAAATGGCTACTCCTGTGTGAAGTAAACGCAACATTTTTCAACTTTCTGCTAAGATATATGTGACTTTTTTTGCAACGAAAATGCGGGGATTATGAAATCATGCAAGCCCCGCATATTTTGCGCGGAAATCTGCAATTTATGCGGCGAAAGTGTGCCGTATTTGAAAAAATGCGGCCCCCGCATAAATATGTGGACTTTGGCTGATTATGCATTGAATGATGCAATCGCATAAGCACATTTTTCTGGAGGGACTGTAAGAAGGTGCAAGAACAGTGCCTTGCTACAGTGTTTTTTCTTCAGCTACATTCCCTCACATTTCCTCTTTGAGCAGAAAAAAAGTCCTATGTGTGAACCCACTGACCCTAGGAATGTATACATACACATACACATACACATACACACACACACACACACACACACACACACACACACACACACACACACACACACACAGCTAATGGCTGAGGCAATTACACTGTGCCTGAATTCAGAGGCAAAATTGACATTAAATGTCAGTGATAACAGTATAGCAAGTCTGGCTTCCTTCCAACATCAGACGAAATGCCACCATGTACACAC
This sequence comes from Sander lucioperca, assembly GCF_008315115.2. NCBI lineage: Eukaryota > Metazoa > Chordata > Actinopteri > Perciformes > Percidae > Sander > Sander lucioperca. The sequence goes on along the minus strand of NC_050186.1, from coordinate 22,833,452 downwards.
CTATCTCCACACCCTGCCACAAAAGGACAAACAAGGTGAACATGTATTGTATACATGTCCATTGTGTATGTGTGTGTTAGTTTATAATCCTACTCTTGTGTTTCAATAGTTCAACTTTCTGTTCACTCTTTGTTATTGCCCTTTCCCTTGTGTTTTCTTATGTGCCAGGGTTTATTGAGAGGGGTTTTCCTTGTCGTCTTTGATAATTTGGGTGAGTCTGGGTCAGGGACTGTTGCTGTTGTGCACCCGCATAGCCCTAGGAGACATTGTATATGATATTGGGTCCGTACAAATAAACTTGACTTGACTTGTTGGCAACTACATCATAGTTACGAGGACTGTTTGTATTTGAATCACAGTGGTTCTCTCTGTATGCTGTCTGTCAACCGGTCTTGTCATGTTCCCATGATTTGCTATTATTTGTTCCCCTTTCTGCTTACCAGAAAGGTCACCTGGCATTTACCATGAGGTTTAAATCGCCATGTAAGCTGGAGAACACGCAAAATGGCTTTTACCGTAATAGAATTTTGGGGGCCTTAATTTTTGCCAGCTGTGTGCTGTTTTGGCTTTGGTATTGACAGAAATGTTGACGGACCACAGGCCTACCCGTGAGGAACCCCTCAGAAGGGTAGAACCATTAATGCTGGTTCTGGGTGGTTTTTGATATCATATTCTAGAGTTAATGGATTTCATTTAGAGTATAATTACCTAATTCTAGATTGGTACGCAGCACTTAAAAGCTACCACCTTGGAGGCAGTAGATGATTGAAGGTCCTCAGTAGAAATTAGCAAACTTCCACAGACATAGCAATACATCTGTGCCAACAGCTTGTAAAAACACTTCCAGTTTAGCAGTTGAGTCATACCATCATTTTGCATGTGTGAACAATCCACATGCGATTCATCACCCAGTGTCATTTCCTCACCCCAGTCTCTGCTCCCTCAGATGCATACACACTCCACCCCTCTTTCTCATCTCTCCTCTTGTGTGATACTGAATGAAAGCAGGTATCTTCTTTCTACTCTCTCAAATGTAAGACTGTAGTAAGCAGGAGGGTCAAGGTGTTAATAAAGGAAATATGTTAAATTAAACCAGGGCTACACCAAATTCAGGTATACGTTTTGAGGCAGTGAGTGATAAATACAAATATTTATTAGTAAGTCCAGTTTTAGCGTATTGTCTTTGTAAGGGATTGTAAGAACATGTGCTGCTGATTAATAAACTGTTGATATAAAGCACGTGTTACTGGAATTTCCTCTTTCTCCACTTTGAATCAAGCAGCAGCTTGATTACGAGAGATATACAGTGAGACCACTGCCATATGTTCAAAGCTCAAAGCCAAGTTTTTAAAAGATTAACACATAGTTTAGTTCAAATATTGAGAAATAATTTCTCAAGATTTTGTGTTCAAGGTTCTGCAGTTGTAAGATCTGACAAAACAATTCTGTCTTCCTGTTTGACCACTTTGTCTTAAGAAAAGAAATGAATGCTCGTAAATAATGTTTGCTTACAGTATTCATGCCTTTCACCACTCTTAAGGGACCAGCACCGTCTGTCAGTGTTCTCATGTAGGATCACTTTGCAACTTCAGGTGGTGTCATCTTGTATTTAATGTCTCTTAAATCAGTAGGGAGATTTCTTAAAGTTACTTATTCTGCATTTCACATAGAAACTGCTGTTGTGTGATGTGTGTTTTTCTTTTATAATGACATTTTGTATAATTCCTTGCAAAACAACTGTCCTGTTTTTCTTTTATGTTAGTTTAGAATGTTTCAGTATTACATTCTCATTACTTTCAACTGTTTGCTTCTTGCAAACTGACATTTGCACATAGAAAAGGACTGCATCAGCCCCTTTACTGTGTGCACATGATGGTACATTGTGTACCCCCACTAAGCCTACGTACTGGTCTGATATTTATGTTATTGCATAACAGTTTATAGCTTTCAGATGGCTCTGTTTAAAGAGGGTTTGACCCATGGAATGTGTGGTAGAGTTTGCTAGGTAAGGGTATATGATTGTTAAAGGAACTAAAACACACTCTGTGTTCTCCTGCTGAGTCCTTAAATTGATAATTATACAGTAAGCCACTGGAGAGCCACCGAAGACCAGACCAAAGGAATTTGTCTTTTGTTTAGTCTTCCAGATAGATTAAAGTTACTTAAGCACGTCCTTGTGCTGTAAGTGACATAAGTGGTCTATTCACACTGTACATGCAATGTCCAATTATGACACTTTGCCTCATGTAGCTAAGCTAAGCTCATGATGCTCCTCTGTATTTATGCATGTGGGAGACATAACATCTTTGTAACTCTGTTAGTAAACATGGATATTGTCATTGCAAGTTTGTTTTGGACCCAAACAAAAAGAACAGTGTTGTAAATTAACTACAATATAAACACTATGATCAACACATTTTATAATGGCATAAGGGCTTTGTGTTCCTAGATTCTTGACCACTAGGGGATATTTTCGAAAGATGAAATTAAAGACTCAGTAACTAAAGTTGTTATGCTCACATCTTTGTCACATCCAGGGTCATCATTTATGGGTAGGGTTAAATAAATAAAAATTTTAGCTAAAAAATGTTTTAACTTTAGTCACAACAGAAAACATCTTTGTTTGAGTTGGGAGTTTAAGTCAGGTTGTCTAAATTTATAGTAAGACAAATGTATACACCTATCCAGCATCTTTGTTGCAACTTGTTTTGCTTTCCATTGTGTTTCATCAAAACACTGTCACTTTCCACAAGCCTCTTTCACCTATCACCCGTGTAATTATGCAATGCTCAGGTACAGGTCCAATAAGGTTGTGTTAATAGGCATGCCACACATATCTAAAGACATTTGAATACAGATTCACCTTGAGCTAGCCATGCAGGCAGAATGCATCAATTCTTTTCTACCCTCCTGTCCTTTTGCATCCTGTTTTTGTTCTTGTTGTCTAAAGTCCTCTTGGAGACATGTACACTGTTCTGTCAACATATGTGTTTGTTTATTTGTCTACGGGCTACATTTTTAATTGGCCTGTAGGAAAGAAACTTCTGACCCAGCAATGAAAAGTTATACCCATTGGTATATAGCCCCACTCTCTATGCTACACGAGTATGAGTCTGTATGTCTGCCATTTGTTTTTTGCAAGTCCGGATTATTTTATAATCACATACATCAACTCACTGCTACTAAAACACAAGTCGTTGCTCCTGACCTGTACTGTAGTCACGCATCAGCTCCTTGATTTATTCTGATTATCAAAACATCCATTGAAATCATTATTTCTCTCCATGACCACATCTAAAATCATAAAACATAAGAGAACACACTGTCCTTTTTCCATTCCTCTCTCATTGTTTCTCTTTCTCTCTTGACCTAGTTTTTCCTCGTTATGTACCTTTTTCTACTCTACGCTGTATTTGGAGCGGTCTTTTTCTACCTTTATCCTTTATCAAGTGGCAGAAATCTGGCTTTCAATTGGCATTCCTCTCGTAGTTGTTTGCAATAAAAGGTGGGGGGATAGACTTGAAAGGCAGAATGAATGCAGGCCAAATCAGGTCAACAATAATCTTAAATAGAACATTACCAATTATTTCTGACAGAGATTGAGTGGTCTGCTAGGGATAATTTATTGTTCCACCAAATTCTTTTTTAAAAGTTATTAGGATAGTGAACATAGCACAAAACTTTGGTTCAGAATTCTGAATCAGTGCAGTTGGCACTAAGTGACTAAAAAGTTGATCTAAATGAAAACACTGAGCCAGGTTGCCCATGCACAGTACCAAGCTATAAGATACTGATATAAGGAATTTTATCACACCTAAACAGTTTTCAGTTTAGTGGAGTCATATTGAGTGTCAGGAACCTCCAGACAAATCAAATACCTGAGTGTGCAGCTTTTGGACAATACAATCTGATGCGAAACACTGGATCCAATATCACCTTTGAAATAAATCTAGCCTTCACCTTCAATTCAACTAATTTTCTGTAATTAGTTTGTTAATAGGGTATGTTCTAATATTGACCTCATTGTTACTGAAATTGGACATAATGTAAAACAGCTGGCTTCTTAATGTCCTGTTGACAAACCAAAATGATCTGTCTGTTTAATAAATAGTTTTTACTTGTACCCAAAGATTAGCTCAACATATTTAAACACTGTATGCAGGTGGTCTTGGGGTTTGAGACAGTTGAAATAATAAGCTATGAAAGTTTGGGCTGATGTAATTTGCTTATCCTAAAAGGTAAACAACTTGGGAGTTCAAAGTTGAAATGTAAAGCACAAAGATATTCCATGAGGAATTGGTCCAACATTTTGACAAAAACACTAAATCTGCTTATTTAAACATACAGTACTGATATTGATATTGACAACTTCTTTTGCAGCTTTAAGCAGGTTTCAACAACAAAATAATGTTTTAAAAAGGTAAGACCTTCGAAAGAGCAACCCTGTAACAGTGCAGGAATGTGTTTGGGGGAAACCTATACACAGAGCGCTTTCTGTAAAAAGGTCAAATCATTCATTCGTGCAGTTCTTTTTCCTCTCTTCTGCAACCTTTTCTTACCATCCCCTTGTGCCCTACCAGCCAGACTTACTCTCTGGGTTTATAAGTTGGCCCATGTATCATAAGCTAAAACTAAGCTGCCCTTTACCTCTTGTAGAAATAGTTGGAAATCCAACCGTTTGAGAGCTTTTAAACTATTTTGACAGCTCCCTCTTTTTTCCATCACCCCCATGAGTACTGGAAACTGGCATATTGTATGTGTGTATCTAAAGGAACAAGTGTGCGTCGCTCGCCTTTCCCGTAAGCTGACATGAAAGATTTTTCACAACTTGTGAAGTAGTGTTTTGTGAGACGCCAGGGTGCTCAGAGAGATATCATTGTAACAGTACCATGTGCCCATTAAATAAAGAAATCCTGTTTTCTTACAGTTCTGTAATGTAGTGTGTATGGGCTGCTGCCAGTAAAAAGTCATATTTAATTTAGCCTCAGGCTTGGTGCTGGTGAAATTACTCCCTCCGGATCCCAGAGGTGAAACTAACAACACCAGAGTCAAATGGCACAATCTTTGATAAGGAAAGAGCTTTCCTTAATGTAGAAATTCAATCATGACTAACTTCATGTTGTGCACCATTGTTTTTCCTGTGTTGAAACATGTGGTGGAACCAAAACATGTGGTGTTGTTTTGTTTAACTAAGAACAATAGATAAAAGATAATGTTGAAAGATAAGTTTGGCTTTTTTCCTTCTTTTTGGCCAAAAATATGACAGATGGTAAAACAGTACAAATAACATTGTCAAAGTGACCTTGTTGTAAGATTTTCTTTTTTGGTTTCTTTCCTTCATTTCATTGTTTCTTTCGTTTTTTACTTCAAATTCATCTCTCTACTAGGTGAAGTTCTGAGCATGGTGGATGATCTCTTCGCTGGTTTGGGTTCATCCTGTGTTGTTGCCGGGAAGAGAGCTGGAGACCATCCTCACTCTATGCTATACTCGGTGGTCTTCAAGTGCCTGGAACCCGACAGTCTTTACAAGTAAGTCTGCTGATGCCCTTTGCCAAGTTTTCTAAGTCAGTTGAATAACACATTTATTGTGGCTGTTTATTCGTTCACTGTATGAATAAACATGAGTCATAAATTGTATTGTGTTGTATTTAATGCAGACATAGCTTCAAGGTTTTTGCACATGTTTGAAGTATGGAAAGCAGGGGGTTCTGTGACCCTGTGAGCTGTGCTGTGGAGCTGGGTCTACCAAGGTATGTCGGTCCCAAGTAAGGGGCTAGACTAAGACTTCCAAATGTCTATATAGACTATATAGTCAGCATCTACAAAAAGAGCATCCTCACCCAGAGTAGGGAAACTAGGGCCCCATCCTGGAGCCAGGACACCTTTCAGGTAAATGCTTGGAGGCTGGACCTGTATTCACTATTCATAGAACTAGAATGAAATTTCTGGATAGTGGTCGGACTACCTCTTTTTCTAGAGTTTCAAGAAATCCATGAGCAACTTTGTAGTTATATCAAAACCGACATTATATTAAGGCAGCTGCTTGTAGGTGTAGCCAAAGGCCATCATGGTATGCAGCACTGGAGATCCTGTTGGTGGACATCTGCGGTGAGGAAAACTGTCAAGCCAAAGAAGGAGCGTATTAGACTTGGTTAGCCCAGGGGACTCCTTACTCAGTGGTCAGGTTCCAGGAAGCCTAAAGTAGTGCAGCTTTTGTGGTCTCTCGAGCAAATGTGTGGAAGGAGTTTGGCGAGGCCTTGGAGAGGGACTTTTGTTTGGCTTCATCAAGGTTATGGCAAACCATGACACAATTTAGGAAGTGGAGCCAGGGCCTCACCAAGGCAGTTTTCAGCAGAGAAGAACTGCTGACCTTGATTTTGAGGAACTCCTGACCCCAACTGACACCCCTGCTGTCAGTGCCTCAGTGGCAAGGTGCCAGGGGTGGTGGAGATTTTCCCTGAAATTCTAAAGGCTCTTGATATAGTCAGGTTGCAGGCTTGGACCCAAGTGCAGGAAGGCGAGGAGTGTGCAGCAGTTTGAAATAATAATTTAATGAGAACACAAAGTGACTTACAAACATGTAAGCTGAGCAGGTGAGTAAATCCAGAAAAACAGGAACACGGAAGGAATGGGTAAAAATCCAGGAGCACAAAAACACAATAAAACGCAGGACGGAACTCTTCACAAAAGACAGACGATGAATGACGAATGACAATCAACCAGCAACAGACACAGAAAGCACAGAGACTAAATACACAGGATAAGGAGGTAACAAGGGACAGGTGACATAAGGCTGGGGAACAGGTGAAAGACATCAGGGTGGAGCACACAATCACAAAGGTGGGAAAAACAAAAGACAGGAAGTAAAACAAGACAACACAAATGGAACAGAGAGACTACAAAATAAAACAGGAAATAGAAAACCAAACAGAAAACATGAAACCAACTAAACACAGAAACTTGACATTGGACGAGACGTGACAGATATGTTTTGGCAGTCATGGTTAATACACCTCATACATCAGTGTCATATGGAGGTTTGAGAACGTGTCTAAGAATTGACAGAAGAAGGTGGTGGTTTCCATTTTTGATCAACTGGTGTGCTCCATTTTTGCTTTTTCTAAACATGTTGTATTATTACAACTAGAAAGTAATCAGAGAGTGCATTACTTCACCAAGGCTGCACAATCCTGTCCCAACTCACCTACAGTATTGTGTGACATTGCTCTCGGCTCTCGGCTTGCAATTTATTGCAACCCAATTAACTTGATCGTTTTTCTGACCACATTTTTTTTATGAGTTCAGTGTTTCCCATTACAATATAAAGACCTTTCATTAAACATTATGTTGTGGCCATGTTTGCATCTTTCCCAAAGAAGAATGACTGGGCAATATCAGCAATACCACATCCTCCCTTGGGTGACGACAATTCCCACTGCAAGTGTTATTTTGTTTCAGGGGGTGAATTTTGTTACCTACAACAGCTGGATTGAGTTAACCAGGGAAGCATACTTAGTCTCAACGTGGTGGAAGTGGTGGATGCTTCCAATCTTTTATGTTCTCTTTGGTCAGAGCAGAACAGTGTTTTAGTGAATACAGAAGGATCTCTGTTAAGAGACGGTATTTGTTAAACTCAAAGAACAAATTGATCGCTCTTTGTAGATTTTACGGGGCATTTAACTAACAGACAGACCTTGCCTTTAAATGCTCTCATAGCCATCACCCTAACACATCATGGATCAGTAAGTCAAACTTTGACAGTGTGTGACATGGGCAGCCAAGTCTATTTGCTGTTTGCTGATTGTGATTTGTTAGTGAATGGGATTACCGTATCTGCCATTAGTGTTGGTCTTATGAATAAGGCATCATGTCATTGTTAAATTAACTGCATGGTGGTGTGGTGATGTACTGGACTGCATTACATTAAAACCTGTTTCTTATATTTAGTTCATATTATTTGCATACATGAAAAAACAAGAAGCACAACAAAACATAGTGCATTTCAATAAAATAACACCATTAACTGCAACCTCAAAATGACCTTAGTGCTGACCCAGCATGTCTTTGACACAATGTCAACAATTAAAAGAATATATTTTAATTAATTACTGGACTGTCTTATAGGTTTGCACTGCACTGATCAGGGGCTTAGATTTTTCTGATCAATCAGTTTACGGCAAGCTATTTAGAGGCACATTTCAGAATTTAAATATATTTGCCTTCAAATTGAGGCAGACAAGTTTTTTCTTTTTTGTCCCACTGGGTATTGCAGTCATTTGCATTTCCCATGAGCACCATTTGCCTTTTACATCTTGAAACAAAGTTGCAAGAGCAGCAATAATGAGTGAACCAGACAGGACCCAGATGTTGTTGTGGCTGTCATTGGACACATGAAACCCACTGTCTTCTCAGCTTTTGACTTTTCTTAGGTTTTGTTTAGTGTCTTCTTATAATGCACTTGCTATTTGGTGGCCTTGGTTTGTTCTGGGAACCTTAACATTGCTCCTCTAAAAAAAGCAGCCAGGATTTAAAGCTATAGGAAACCTGATCTAGAGTTATGTTTCCCCCAATCTATATGTAGATATATATGTGCTGTACTAGTCAAAGTTAAAAAACTTGAAAGTTGCAACAGTTTAATACGCCCATGCTGTATGATTGAGCCAGAGGAGCTTTAATAACCTTAGATGAAAATACAGCAAAGCATCCTCACCACATTTACTCTAACAAGTGACCTACAGGAAAGTTTATTTAGTTGGTGTCAAACACTAACAAAGCAGGAAAACTACATTACATGCAAAACAAAGGCCTTTATATTGCTGTTTGTTTGTGTAGGTGCATGTGTATTTACGCCAGAGGGAAGGTGATTGAGGGATTAATGTAGCAATGCCAACAAGCTATTTAACATCTCCCTGACACAGCTATAACAGTAAAATATGTGTCATGTGGTTTTATAAATCAATCTAACATTAACATTAGAGTGTGCGGTCACAAGCTAATGAGATTGTCAGTTTCACATAAAAAGTAGCACCCAGGAAAGAGCAGAGTTCACAATTGTTTATAAGCATTTAAACAAGGAAATAAATATGATAAAATAAACCAAATAAAAGAGCCAGGAAGCAGTGAACAGTCATTGATGACATTTCTAGAAGCTGATGGCAATGCCAACAATACAATTACCATCTATTTAGTTCATAATCATGATCAAAAAATCATGATTTTGAGTTTCCTACAGGTTTTAACAGTGGATGAAGAATAGTGGAGGAATAACTATTGGTTTAATTTGTAGAAGTCACCACTAACAAAAAGCTGCAACAAGAGCCTAACTTCAAACTTTGTAGCAGTCTTATCTTTGTTTTGCTCCACAGTGTTGTTTTTCTCTGATAAGAGCAGAATCTACGTTGGAATTACGTCTGAGGGCCCATCTGCTTGCAGCCAACTCCGCTTGTCTAAATCAAGAGCCTGAAAACACCTCTACTGGTATTGGCTTTACACTTGATCATTACCAAGGCCGCTATGGCCCTAACCTTCTCCTGCAAACTAAAATGCTCTTTGCTTTGTGAAAAGTTACACACCTCATTTCAGAAGTGAATACCAATATACAGGATGCAATGTAACAGTCTTTTGTGTTATAACTTAAGTCTAAATCAAGTGTTAGAATTCTCCAGAGATCATCAGGCTGCATGACAATACTTGTTGTACTATCAGACTTTCAGCACCATTTATTAACCACACACTTTTATGTTAGTGTTGACTTTGTGCATCCAGACAGGTAAGTGGATTAATCAAGTAAAGCAGTCAATGTCCCTGTGGGGCAACTTGGCTGACAGACAGCAGACAATGACAAATAAATACAGAAAAGTACAGCAATGAATACAAACAACAAGAAATATACAAGAGAAAGCAGCGAGAAGAAGTCAGAAACTGGGAGACCACCCTGTTCCATTCACAGCTAGTAACAAGCCAATTTACATTTTATTCAAAAAGCCAATAGTTGCTGTAATAAAAGCGGCTGTAATTTTATAGATGATCTTTAGATTGATCTTGTGCTCCTTTTTTATGACAGTTTGTTATACTATAGTACAACATTCCCGCCTTGGCTCTCTGCATCACTTGACAGACCCTGAATCTTCTCTGAATTGTCTCAGTCCTAGCTGCCCTGCATCTTCCTGATTGCTCCTCTGCTGCTTCTAATTGCTCTAGACTATTTAAGGCAGTGTCTCCAGACAAACAGTTTGTCTGAATTTCTTTTGCCGGTTTTGCAAGCCTTACTTCTATTGATGAGCCAGCAGCCTTTTGCCAGTTAAGAACCATTTCCTGCTTGTTTTGTTTTGTATGACTTGGCATAAGCCAATGTTAATCAGTCTCAAGCCAAAACATGCATCAATCTTCCCCAGCATTGTACCATCAAACTATTTTCCTCATTCTAAACTGCAGGAATGTTTGAAGACATGATTGCACAAATGTATATATGTGCACATCTGCAGTAACTATCTTTTTTTAAAAGGATGGCTCAGTTTTTCTGAGGTGGTAGTTACTCAGCAAATCCTCATGACAAATTAATTCAATTGACTGTGAGTTCCTGGTTCTCGACCAGAACCAAATCAGGAATGTTGTGATTACATTACATGTACATGTCTCATCAACTAACTAGGTGACCAGGCTTCCTGCTAATGACCGTTTTCTGAACTGTTAGCCCAGTTACTGTAGTGACTGTTAGGCAACTACATTTACTTTGTTGTGGTTGGAGAAAGATTGTGGTCATGGCAAATTAATTATGGTTAAGGATCAGTTCAATTTAATGCCCCATTGGTTTGACATATTATACAATATTAACATATTAATATTAACAAACAAAGTTCCATCACCTCAACTGGTAGGTCAGTTGTTTGTGCTGCTCCAAAAATTGAAAGATTTCATTTGACAATTGACCAAAGCTGTACCAACGGTTGTGATATACCTGTAGATTGATTGATTTTGACAGAGATCTGTAAGCTTGTAGAACTTATAACCAGCCAGTGGATTGAAAGAAAACAAAAGGGAGCATCAGCGAAGAGGACTGAGCTAATATAAATTGGTTGTATGAAGGTGCTGATACATGTTAGCTGCATAATCTAAATAAAATAGTTTGAGATTGGTGGCCTATTCACTGTTGGTATTATTGAAAAGTAGCACAAAAACTAGTGTTTGCCTGAGGAGCAGTAGATGGGCAGATGTACAATTTTTTACAGAAAAAAGGCATGTACTCTGGAAACTGGAAACATATTTCACGTGTGGGCATTGTATCATTTCAATGTTAATAATAGCTTAAAAAAGGGCAATGATGGCAGCACATCCTGTTCACCCAACATGATAATCCGGTTGTGATTTTGTCAAATGCCGTTCAAAGCATTGTCGATTCTCTTAAAATATCTCAGTTTCCAGAAATATCTGGTGCATACATTTAAATCTGTTGAATGACTCTTAATGGGCTGTTGTCATCATTACATTCATTTGGACTATGAGAATATAGATCTGAGGATTTTAAAGTCATGAGATACTGTAAGCTGAAATGATTCTATGTGGCTTTAAAGGATTTGTGGACTGGCTTTACTGATGGGTGTCCAAACGCTGATGTCATGGAAAAGACATCCCCTACTGCCCTAGCTTCTCTCAGCATGCCAAAAATACTGCCCTAATTGATCCTCTCTCACTCTCACTTTCTCTCAGTCCTCCTCTCTTGCTCGGTCTGTCTCCGAGCTTTCTGTCTTGTCATCCCTTGTTCAGCCATCTCTCCACTGTCTCATTAAATTAGAGGGCAATGGTTACTTTAATGGCAACATTGTTAATTTACACAAACATTAATCTGCCATTTATCCACTTCATTGTTTGCTGAGCTTTCAAAACTATGGCACAGGGACAAAACTGAGCCGCTTCGAGAGAAGCCATGTGCAGCCAGACAGCCTTGGAATAGATGTGAGAGACAAGGACTTAGAGAGAGTACGGTATACATTTTAGGACATCCTTAGCCATCAGAGTCAGGTTTTATGATGAAAAGGCATCAGATGTCAGGTTAAACAGTGTCAGATCTCAGGAAAAACAGCCTCAAGTCTCAGGCATCAGGCAAAAAGGCATCAGGTCTCAGGAAACAGAGAACAGAGAAAACGGCCTCAGACAAAACAGCCTCAGACAAAACAGCCTCAGACAAAACAGCCTCAGACCAAACAGCCTCAGACAAAACAGCCTCAGACAAAACAGCCTCAGACAAAACAGCCTCAGACAAAACAGCCTCAGACCGAACAGCCTCAGACAAAACAGCCTCAGACAAAACAGCCTCAGACCGAACAGCGTCAGACAAAACAGCCTCAGACCGAACAGCCTCAGACAAAACAGCCTCAGACAAAACAACCTCAGACAAAACAACCTGACTCTGATTCTCCACTGGGCGTGTCTGTGCTGCGTTCTGGCTGCGTTACAGTACAGATCCATATGTCTGACACGACTGAAGCGTGGTGTCGCGACGTTATAGATCAGTGGTTGATGCTCCACGCCCTTGACCAGCAGCTGATTGGACAAACGCGTGTCGTGGGTCTGGCTTCTCGAGAATTTCAACAGTGTGTGTGAGTGTCATGGCGGCTCGTTGAGAACGATCTCATATTTTATGAAAATAGTTCACTGAAACGTGTTTCTGAAAACATTTTAAGCGAGAAATAGGCCATACAGTTGCTGAATCTGTCTTCATTTCAGATCGACAAAGGTCAGTTTAAAAGAGTTTTGTCTACTTCTACTGGATAGTCGCGTCGCCTTCAACGGATTAATTTGCATAAAGATGGGCATCGGCCAGCTTTTTGACACGCAGCATTTTTTCAAATGCAGCGCCGCCTTCCCGGAATGCTTTGCAGGCGCGTTGAAGTCGCTTGACATCACCCATAGGAATAGAGTGGAGTGCGGCGCGACAGAAGCGTCGCACGGTCAAATGGATCTGTACTGTTACAGTTTTGTTCCATCCTCCGCCATATGCCATACCACCCCGGGAGCGTCTGTCTCTGGTGTTGTAAAGGAGACATAAACAATATTGGGGGATTTGGTAAATTGACTGGATAGTCTCACTGTTTCACTTCCTGCCCGGCTGTCCGAACGGCCCGCGGGTCGCGTGAAAATAGACCTGGCGCGTATCTTTGGTGGAGCGGAGAGCCGCTTCACGCACGCTTCTGGGACGCACCGTGGCGCGGCAGGTGCAATATCAAGCATTGACATGAATGGCAGCGATTGCTCGCGGGGGTCACACCGACGCACCTGGTGGAAAATAGGGGTCAGACTCAGACCTCCAGGCTGTTTGGTCTGAAGCTGTTTAGTCTGAGGCTGTTTGGTCTGAGGCTCTTTTGTCTGAGGCTGTTTCCTGAGGCCTGATGCCTTTTTGCCTGACGCCTGAGACCTGAGGCTGTTTTTCTTGAGATCTGACGCTATTTAACCTGCTACCCGACCCCTTTTCATCTGATGTCTGAGACCTGACGGATGTCCTTAAATGTA
>NC_050186.1:22402446-22444946 GCF_008315115.2 Sander lucioperca | reverse complement strand
ATTGAAACTACAAAAAACACTTACTGTGGTGAGATTATTTTAGCCCTTTATGTGATAGGACAGCTGAAGACATGAAAGGGGAGAGAAAGGGTGAATGACATGCGGCAAAAGGGCCGCAGGTCGGAATTGAACCCACGGCCGCTGTGGCAAGGACTGCGCCTCTGTACATGGGGTGCATGCTCAACCAGGTGAGCTACACAGGCACCCCAATTGGGTGAGTTTAAGAGAGAACAATTTGCAGCCGTTCGTGTTTGTCATTTTATTTCTAAGCACCAAATTAAGAGTTGTATGTCAATGTCTCAGCCAGCCTGAGAATGAAAGAAATGCTTAAAACTTGGGTCAAATAGTTACTATAGCACAATTAAAGGCAAATACTTATGATTTTAACACAAGAAGCAGAGTTTTCTTTTTCTTAACAAGAGACTAAGAGAGAGTACAGTAGATTGCTTCTTTTTTTGTGGAGTGAACTCCAGAATATCATGTGTTTAAAACCACCAGTGGAGGAAGAAGTATTTAGTCCTTTACTTTAGTAAAAGTACTAATACCACACTGTAAAAATACTCTGTTACAAGTAAAAGTCCTGCATTGATTGCAAAATGTTACTTAAGTAAAAGTATGTAAGTATCATCAGGAAAATGTACTAAAAGTATTAAAAGTAGTCAATATGTTAAGTTAATTTGTTAAGTAACGAAAGCTGTCAGATGAATGTAGTGGAGTAAAAAATGTAAAGACTCAAGTAAAGTACGAGTACCTTAAATGTGTACTTAAGTACAGTACTTGAGTAAATGTACTTAGTAACATTCCACCACCGTAAACCAGGACATCAAACAAAAGAACTGGCGTGCTCAACTCAAAAAATCACATAATTAGCAAATTAAGTCATCGGTACTCGCAAATAAGTGCGTTACACTTTGAATTATACACAGCAGAAGGTATTTAAGGCACTGCTGCAAAAAAACAGAGGTGCATACACCCAAAAAATGCAAGGTGCTCAGCAATGCGAGGCGCTCAGCAACGCAAAAGCAGCGAGCAAAACACTTCACACTCATTGAAAACAATTACAAAAAGCCTCCCCAGGCCGCTAAAACACGCTCTGTCTGATCAGGGCCTAAGTGACCAATCGAATTGCACACTATCAATAAAAAAGATCATTCATTCATTCATTCATCATATCATCATCATATCATCATATACATCAATAATACCAATCTGTATTCATAAAAACAAGAGAGAAGCAATTCATGACTGACATGGCTTGCTAATTTTGTTAAACCACGACATTACTAGGACACTCAAATTTTCTACTTTACAAAAAAACCTAATTGTAGGGTTCATTGTGGCAGAAGAATGAAGTGCTGATGACTACAATAACTGACCCTACAAGTACAGAAACAGACAACTGGGGCGGTTTTCTCAACTGTGCTGTAACCACAATGAGCATAAAGGTTTCCTTTCTTTCTCCAATACGTGGCCTTAAAATACACACGTGCAAAATGATGTAATACATAACTGATCAAGTGCTGAGGCACTGCATACCAAACATTTGCAGTGGTTAGTGCCCTAACCACTAAAATGAGGACTTTCTTTTTTTAAATGTGAATATGTGGTACACTGCAGAAAGAAAATATGCACATAATATATGCAAAGGAAGAGGAAAAACTGTTGGATAAATTAGAGTTGAATAATAAAAGTGTGATGGGAAAGAGCTACAGTAAGAAAAGCAGTTATGGGGATGAACTGTACAGTGGAGGAGAAACTATTCTAAGCAATGCTTAGACGCTGAACTCTTGAACCTCACATTCATCTGCTATCACCTGGGACAGTTTGGGAAGAAAGGCAAGGGCTGTGTTCTTCTATATTATGATGTAGGTGTGTGGGATGAAGTGGTGTCACCCTTATCGCATTGTGTCTAGGAATGGCAATGCCTGTCGGTCGGTCGGTCGGTCGGTCTGTCGGTCCACTACTTTGTTCCAGACTGAATTATCTTGACAACTATTGGATGGATTTCCATGAGATTTTGCACAGACATTCATGTCCACCTCAGGAATAATTGAATCACTTTGTTGATCCCTTAACTTTGAATCTAGCGCCACCATTACATCAGAATTTCTACTTGTCTAATACTTTGGTACTTCGGTAAATGCCTGCAAAACTAATGGTTTTAGCATCTGTGAGAGTATTCAGCTAGCCAAGCACAGAGGCCAGAGCAACAGTTAGGAAACATACAGTATGTGTTATGAGAACAGGATGCACTGTGTTTTTGTCAGCTTAAACACAGGCTGACAAAAGGAATCAACTTTGGGCTTTGTTGTCTTGTAATAGAAAACGACAAAGCACGTTTTGTTGTCATTGCAGTACCAGTGATATCAAAAGTCTCCCAAGATAACATGTTCTAGTAAGATGCACTATGTGTTCATATTTTAGCCATTAAATACACTGCCTTTATGAAAACATTGGAGTTGATTTGGTTAAAGGTTCATAGTTGAATGTTCAATTACAAACTTTACAATTTGCAACATCATTTGATCAACACACTGCATTTTTGTATTTACATTGTTATTTGAAAGAAAAACTAACCTTAATTCAGTAAAAGAAAGACATGAGATTCAGTGTGACTTAAATAAAAAATGCATGTGTTTTTAAGTGTGTGACCCATAACATTTCAGTAGAGAGAGTGACTCAAACTGTGCTTTACTCCAGCGACTGGAGGCAACATTGCTGCTCTGTAACACTCATAACCCCAAAGTGTTCCTCTCAACACTATCGAGGTCACTGGAATTCATTCTCACTGAACTAAACTCTTAGATTCATGGTCTTATGGATGGAGATACACACACACACACACACACACACACACACAAACACACACACACACAAATACACACAAAAAGAGTGAAAGTCAAAAAGGGAGCGAAGTACACGGTTTACAGAATGCCTTTATACCTGTAATCTGGGTTTAAACTTACCTTGTCCATAAGGGAGCGCACACCAAAGCTCATGCAACCCAGCAGCTCACTCATCCTGTTGATACAGAGAGAGACACAGAGAGAATACATAAGTAGGATAAGAAAAATCAATTAATACCATAAAGTAAGTAAGTAACTGAGTTAAAGCCTGTGTGTCATCTAACTCAGGTCTGACATCTGAAATGTGTTTTTTATCCACCAAAAGCATTAAACCCCACAAACCTAACCACAAATACAAACCTATCAATGTGATGTTTTTATAGTGTTTTTCATCTTAGCGTCAGCTTTTGTCAAACATAATATTGTTCCACATTACAATACAGAATTATTCATTACAAAGAAGATGGGACAAGGTTGATCCCTTGGGTGAAATCTGTGTTGTTAGAGGCATAGTAAAAGATAATGAAGATAAACAAAACAATAATAAAAAAGTTTAAAGCAGTAAAAATGTGATACTTGGGAAATATTTTTCATGAATGTGTCAACATACTGACAATTGACACATGTATATCATGAGAGTTATGGGAGTCTGTGTGTGGTGGTGGCAGAGGGCGGGGGTGTTTAATTATCCATTGATGAGAAAAACAGTTCTCGACAACCTCCCAGCTGGACAGGACTAATGCAGCTGCTGATTCTGTTTTGAGGGCAAACTGGCCGTCAGCACAAATGAACACCTGAAATGTTTCTTGGCTCCAGTCAGTAGAATGAGCCAGTGACCGAAAGAGCTCAGCTGCATTGACAGAATGTCGTGAAAACGATGTTGAGTTAATAATAGACCGTTCTAACGACATTCAAAGAAATTCCAGCTAGCGCCTCTGTGAGGCTGTGCAGAGTGGTGCTATGAGCTAAATATTTACATCAGCATGCTAATGATTTCAATGGCATGGTTAACATGCTGATGTGAAGCAGGTGCAAGCATGTTGAGCATCGTATATTAGCATGATAGCATGATAACATTTGATAATTAGCACTAAACACAAAGTACAGCTGAGGCTGATGGAAATGTAAGTAGTTTTGTAGGTATTCAGTCATAAGTATTGGATAAATTCAAATTTTGATCTGATGATGGCGCTGGAAAATCACATTGAAAAATTACATTGTGATACCTAGCGTTCATCTAAATTTAGTGCTGCTCCTATCAACCTTACCCCTAAGCTCCTAACATAAGCAATATTTTGTGTCTGTTTTGATTAACACTGGATGCCCCACGTTTGGCTACAGCAGCACCTTGGCCAATGTTCTGTGGTGTTTAAGAGGATTTGCTGAAGAGGCACTGCCATCTACAACTTCTACACAGCAGCAAAGCAGAGGGGAGAGTTGAATAAGCACATTTTCCAAACATTTCCCACTTAATTTAAAATTACTCCTGAGTAGCAAGTGGGTAAAGATGAGCCCTGCAGAGACCACAGGGTTGTGGTGCTTCCATGTTGGCTGTAGGTTGTAGGTTCTTTTTCTCCTTTTTTAGAAGTTGAGTTGCTTCTACAGTTTATGCAGGGATGCATATTGCCTGATAAGAGAACATATTGTATTATGTGGCCACTTTGTTCAAATTTTGTCTACAGAGCTAAATCCTAGCAGCATCTGGTCTCCACCTAACCATTAAATTAGTGCTTGTAACAGACCTGGCAGTTCCATCTCATAGCTGACATTTGGGGTTATCTGAGTTCCCAGAAGTTCCAAGATGTACCCAATTTATTTTTCTGCTTTTCTTTCCTGTCACTCCCTTTGCTTTCAGAGATAGCAAATACACATGTCTCTATTCAACACAGGGTCCAAACCAGTCCTTTCATGTGCAACAATGTGAATACTGCTTTTAATTCTATGAGCATGCTGTCCTTGGATGTATGAGAGTGGACTTAATCAAGAGTTTGTGATCTCAAGGTCTTTTCCTCAAGCAACTCCACAACAAAGCTGTCAATGGACTTGGTCAGATCACTGCTGTTCATCTGAGGTAACAGACTGCTGGTGCTGAACACATGCTGCCCTGGTTTATCGTAGAAGATTACAATATTGTCCTTGCTTGACAGAGCATCTGGAGAATCTATGGTAGGGCTGCTTGATTATGGAAAAAAATCATAATCATGATTATGTTGGTCAATATTGAAATCACGATTATTTAACACGATTACTCAATGTCTTTTGGAAAGATGTTGCAATTATTGAACTTAAAAACTTGAACTTGAAAAAATTAAACAAATTAACAGTGAAAAAAAACTGTGAAATGTCCCTTCATTCTTTTCCCGTTTGAACTTTTTTTTTCATCAGAACACAAGACAAAATAAGACTTTACTTGCAAAACGTAATGTGCAAAGTAATGGTTTTTCTCGATTACTCCGTTTTTGTGATTATTAGGAGCTGAAATTGTAATCGCGATTAACATTTTGATTAATTGCACAGCCCTAATCCATGGTTATATGTGAAATGGCTCAGTGTGTATTTGAAGTAAGTGAACAAAGCCTGCAAAATACATCTATATACATACACCATAACCTTCGTTCTGAGCCAAGTACACAAAGCATATGGGAGCATGTAAGAGTCTACCTCTTTAATCTTGTAGTTAATTTATACCTATTGCCAAAAGAAGGACAGAGTGCCTACTGCTTTAAATAAATCAAGTTCTTGCGCAAGCTACAATTGGATTCTTATCAGTACAATAAGGGACCAAACTAATATTCAAACAAACATATACAGGCATGTACTGTATCTTGCAAACATATTGCTTTATCAAATGTGTATTACTATTGTAAGCATTTTTCCTACTGGCTTTTCCCAATTAATACCAAGGGACATTTGGTGTGAATGAGGCTTAATTGCTTACCAAAGATGAGTAAATCGCTCTTAATCTGTGTCCCAGAAACTGTCCAAAAAAGGTCTTTATAAGCATTCCATGATCTTAATTCAACCACTCATGTACAGTACATCTGTGTACATCCTTTCAAATATGTGTAGTATGTGATATTTTGTTCTTATTCAACTGAAAACCGCAAGAATAATTTAAAGCAAAGAGCCTTAAACTATATAAAACATGTCAAAAGTAGTGTGCTTCAGTATTTCTAGCACATAGCGATGTTTTGCATCTGTCCTTTCAATACAACACAGCACAAGAAAGTTGTGACTCATTCGACCATACGTCCTACATCCCCAGCAATGACCCTGTTTCAGCTTAAGTCTGGTGAGGCAGGGAGGCGAGAGTAACACATTCACTCTGCCAGATTCAAAAACAGCCATACAAAGAAACACACATAAACAGAGCCGAACACAGAAGCATGCAGCGGCATCAATAATAACATTTTGAAAAAAGTTTTACTTCGCCAGTAGAAGGCTTTGACATGTTATAGCTTCTTGAAAGCAAACATTTGAAATATAAGTTTAAATCGAAAAGAAACTCCCTAAACAATTTTCTTCGCTATCAATTATCATCATCACCAACAACATCATCAACATTCCCAGCAGGTACCTTGTTGTGGAGTCAGAGTTCCACATTGTGAAGAGCAGTCTCTTATGAAGGTCCCCCTCACTGATAACACTGAAAACAAAGGAAAGAAAACAAGTTTCACTCACTTTTACTCTAAATTTTAAGTAGTATATTAGAGTATATTTGTGACTAACAAAAATGTGAATATTTGCACAAACATTTGTTTGGCATCAACAAGACTTGAAAAGCACACAACTGAGAAGCCAAAAGCTGTATATGTATAATGCAGAGCTAGACATGCATTTATTTACATATTCGTCACATTCATCTTTCTTGCACAAATTGCAGGTGGAATTCTGGAGGATACATGTACATACAATCTGAATTAAGCAAAACTGCCTCACACCAAGGACTCCACTGGGTCTTAAATAAAACTATACCAAAATATATTAATTTTTAACAAATCTTGAAATGGTGTGCACCACTTCTGGGAAATATAATGAATGTAGAAATTGATTGAATGCTTACAAGTAGAAGGTTTGTAAGAAGATGGGGTTCCTACAGTGAGGAACCATCTGAGTCTTCTGTCTGTCGCTTGGATCACTGTCTGGAAACATGCCAATCTGAAGAGGACAGCAAAACAAAAGTAAACACAATCTAGTCTCCGCCTTTGTGTCACAGTTTCAAGGTTTTTTTTGTATAATTCTGTACAGGGGTACATACCTTAACATAAGAATCACATGGCCCATGGCACTCTTCCACCATGGCCCTAGCCTCCAAAACTGTAAACACATACAAATAGAACTAAATAAATGATGACTTTGTAATCACATTATGTAAATGCACATCTCATTTTCAGGTGCTGGGTCAAAATGTCATTAATAATGAAATAAAACTGGACCCACAAATGATCTGCTCCACCGTGAAGTTTAGTGTGGCTCAGATCGTGTATGGTGTACAATATTTCTGAATGAACACACTGTTGCTACAAAAACACAATCAGGTTTGCTCATGTGCAAAGTGTGTGCATGTGTTCAAATAAGCAAAAGTTCTTCAAGAGCTACATTTTCTAAACAAGATGTAGAAATGTATTTTTATTTTTTTATCTTTTAATGGGCAAAGCAGTCTGAACAGGTGAGTTTTCAGTCTGCAACAGAAGATGTGTAGGGTTTCTACTGTCCTGATGTCTGTGGGGAGTCAGGACAGCAAACACTCAGGATTTTTTTTGAGCGATAGCTAGGCCCCACTCGTAGTTAGGGAGTAGGAAGCCGTTTAGCAGTAGCAAAGCATTGTGGAGGCGCTGAGGTGTATGGTTTGACCATGTGTTGGATGTAGGATTCCCAGCACGGTAAGCAGTACCAGAGCCTTTCTTGGAGTTTTCAAACTCAACTGTAATTTTTAGGACATAGTATGTGATGTTGCTGTACTGAGTTCTATTATCTGGAGAGGTGTTTTTTTTATATTCTGCTCCCCTCATGTATGTAAATTGGAGTGAAAAAAAATTGACATTAAGATATTTCATCAAATATGTCATGCAAAAGTCGACAAGAAAAAATACTTTCAAAGTTTGGCATCTGATGAGAAAATGGCCATTTACTCAGAGAAATGACAGGGGCACAAAAGACTTGAGAGAAGAGATGGAGAATCAAAAGTAGGAGTGTGCATGGTTTTGGTTGCTGGGAGACCAAAACAAACCACTTTTGTTGGATTAATGTGCCCAGCTCCCTTCCCTCCTACCTATGCCTTTTCTCATTAATGGTCGGCTGTCGTGTTGTGATTACTTCATATGTTGCAAATCATATGCTCTATACAAATAAAGTTGCCTTGCCATATACTTAATAGATCACCAGCCTCAATCAGGCACACAATGTATAGTACTTTCATTAAAATTAAGAAGTTACAAAGAGTCCCTCCACAGAAGTGTCTCTCTGTATGAATAGCCTTGGACTTACCGCTAACAACAAGAACTTCTTGCTCCTGGATGATTGACAGCTTCAGCTGACCTATTGAAAACGAGAGAAGGAAGCTTATGACAGGGTGGCAGGTATCATTGTTGAATGTAATGGTTTACATTAAAGAATGGTTCAACATTTTTGAAAGGATTAGCTTAGCTTAGCACAAAGACTGATTTCATTGAGGGTTATGTGCTTGGCTATTTCTTGTCTGCAGTGACTTCGGAAGTCTCTGCTGGTTGCCTGGCAACGTCACAGTAACGACACAAGTCCAGTTTAGTCTTTGCACCTGTAAAACCAGCCAGGTTAGCGGATTGAGCCCTTTTCCAGTCGTTATACTAAACTAAGCTAACTATCTCCTGGCCGTAGCATATTATTTGACAGATATGGAGAGATCTGCCATGTCAAATTCCTGTGTGTCTGTTGATGCATTTGGCGAATAAAGTGATTCTGATCTTATCCAACTCTCAACAAGAAACCAAATAATCTACCAAAATGTTTATTCTTTTATCAGATTTGATAATTGGGCATAGTTCTGGCATTAATGTAAAATTAGCTTTCAGATTATCATCACAATGACTACATTTCATTTCACTTTCAAAAATCAAAACAATAAAATACCATGTGGATCCTTACACGATGTTGAACTTAGAGCTAACAGCTCTGAAAGTGCAACCCACATGCAAACCAGAAAGGTCATATAGCCTCTAGTGAGTAACTGTGTGTGTGTGTGTGTGTGTGTGTGTGTGTGTGTGTGTGTGTGTGTGTGTCCTCTCCCATTTGAGGACCAAAGAGCCCGACACCATAGTTGTTTTTGGTTTAACTTGCATGTTTTTGGGGTTAAGGTGTGTACTGTGTAGGTGTTTTGGGGTTAAGGTGTGTGAATGTGAATGTGAATGTGTGTGTGTGTGTGTGTGTGTGTGTGTGTGTGTGTGTGTGTGTGTGTGTGTGTGTGTGTGTGTCCACTGTCTATCATCTGTCACTTTTTCTCTCTCTCACTCACACTTTGTCTGCCCATTTCTCTCTTTCTCGCCTTTCTTGTAAGTCTCCTAGCACTGCTAACAGCTCTAGAAGACTTGTTAGCCATGTTGACATGGCCACTGCTAACATTGGCTTTGTGGTATTCTAAATTAATCCTGCTCATAAGAGCACAGTCTAAAGCTAAAATGTGGGAGCCTCGTTGTGTGATAACGCTGCTGGCACTTCAGAGCTTGGGTACAAGGGATGTTTGTCGTTCCCACACTGAACTTGGCATGGTTTTGTGCTGCTGGCTGAGGTAGAAGAACAAAGTGAAAACACTGTTTGAAATATCTTCCTGGTATGCTGAACCTGAAGGTAGTTATGAGGCAGTCTCAAAAACACAATCTGCTTTTCACTGCAGTTATAAGCCATAAGCCGATAACTATAAACGCATACTGACAGAACAGTTTCAGGACAGCTAAGACAATACAAGTAAATACTGACTAACATACAATTCGAACATACAGAACAGTGTGGTGTATTTTGTGCAGAAGATAGATCAGTAAAAGTTGATCTGACCATTGGTGAACCATGTAATTAAACACCTTGTGTCTTATAAATTAGTATTCCTGCTTTTTCTGGTTTTGCATTTTGGAAATAGCTGTTCATTTTCACATCAGCACCACTAACAATAAGTAAGGACAAATAAGGAAAAACAAAATCTGAACCGTTTTTTGTATTACATGGCTCAAAAGCCCAGGATGCAAAACAAGGTGCAGCGTGCTTGATGACAAGACCAAATTGTAGGGTCAAATTCCGCCTTCCTGTTGTGCACTGCTGGGAAATTCATCTTGTTTAAGTGGACACAACATGCTTACAATGTTGTTTAAATGGGTAAAAGGTATTCATGTTTGCAGTAAACAGGCAGTAGGAGCAGGAGTTGTATTGATCCTATAATGGGGTTTTCCTTCATTCTTAAAAGACTGTAGGTGATACAAATAGAACGCACAGTCAGTACATTGCTCCATTAGATAAATACATTAGCATCAGCTCACAAAAAGAAAGAAAAACAGAATTACCACAGGGTAAATAATATCATTTGGGGTGTTAACAATTGATGATAAACCTGCAAATATTTCCAAAGACAGAGGAGGAAGGAGTGAAGAATGAGGAGGCACAAACGGGAAGACAGCTCTCTGTTTAGAAAGCAGATGGCCTGTAAGAGTGGAACAGCGACATTTTGAAAACAGAGGTTAAAGCCAATGAATGTAGGAGTAAATTAATAGGGCATGGCAGACAAGACAGCACTGTAGGTCTATACATGCACAACTAAAAACACACCCACGACACACGAACACACATGCAAAGACACTGCAGCACACTTACAGTATGCATATATGGCTACTGTACACAGTGCTCTGAAATGCTCTACCTCTGACTAAATCACTAGGATTTATGCATGACTACTCAATCTACTCTAATCAGAGACATTTCCGTCAAGGACAAAAGTTCAGCTGCCACAAAGAAATTTAAATAAAATAATAAATGCTCCAAGAGTTCTACAAATCCTGATGGCTGAGTTTGCCATCTAAGGTAAATTTGTGATTTTGGGCTATATGAATGATATTGATTTGACTTGGATATGCTGCTGCCAATCTATTAACGATTAAGCATATGTACACTTCTCCATCCCTCGTCTATTGCTTTGTCTCTTCAGAAATGCACTGAAGAGATGTAATCCTGAGCCATGAAGCAGATGAGCTGATACGCATGGCATAATTTAGAGCAGGAGTGAATTTAAAATGCCTGGCTTGTCCAGGTGAAGGAATGTCAAGGGGAAACAAGCCTTTGGTGTTAGGGAGATGCCAAACTTACAACTTTTACAGAGAGAGAGAGAGAGAGAGAGAGAGAGAGAGAGAGAGAGAGAGAGAGAGAGAGAGAGAGAGAGAGAGAGAGAGAGTCTATAATTAAAAAAATGCAGCATAATAAAAGGTCTGGAATGAGACGTTTTATAGCAGTAGTAAAACATAATGAGTCCCCTCAACAATAAATGTATTGAGCACTTAGGAGAGACAGAACAGGTTCTACTGATAGACAGAAAACTAGAAAATAAAAAGGATAAACTCAACTATTGTGCTTAAGAAAATATGACTCTCACTACAAAGGACAATAAGACTTATTTTCTGGTGTTTGCATTTAACGTAGAGTCACAGCACTGTAAAGACCCAGCTATTCACAAAGCTGCAAATTAAAAGATTAAATCCTTTCCTTAAATCCTTGTGTAATTTAATTATTTGCTCTACTTCCTTTTATACTAATAAAGACAGTCAATGGCCCCCACTATTAATTTACAAACATAATTGGTCTCCATTTTGGGACAAAGCTGTGAATGGTTTCTGAGTTGGCAGAAAAACACCACTAATTCTTTATATATGGGTATCTTTTTAAAACAGCACAGACATCTTATGTTTACTTGATGTTGTTGTGAATCAATAAAGCTAATATCCATGTTCAACATGTCGTCAAACTTCAACATCAACTAGTGTCATACTTTTTTGATTTCCTTTCCTCAGTGTTGTTTGTATCTAGCTATTTCCCAGTCATATTTAGTTGTTCCGTCTGCATGAGCAACTTTCCTTTTCTATTTAATTTTGGATCTTATTCCTCAAAGAAGTCTGTTAACGTCAGACTTAATTTCATTAATAGTAGAACCAACTGTCATTAAATCCCCTCTCACCTAACAGACTTCCTGCTACACCTTTCATAAATTGTGAGACATTTAAAAAGAAAAGACATTCGTTACTGGCAAAATACTGTACGACATATTTAATCACTAAGATATGGAAAAAGAGATTGAAGAAAAGAGGCAGAGACATGAAAAAGCCTAGAGCCACTAAAAAGATGCAAGACACCTAACATTGATATTGACAGTGGGTCACTCCCCTGCTGAGCCTGCCCTTGTTCATGTGCCAGCTCAATTAGGCACAGAGTGCTGTTGCCTGTCCACTAACAGGACATGAGTACGGCCAAGTCAGCACTTATCTACCATGAATTTTGTAGATAATATCCCCAACCTGTGACCAAGATACTAAATAATGTGATTTTTTGAATGCAAACTTGAAACCCACCAAAGCACACAGACCAGCACAGACAAAATACATACAACATATAGTAATATGTTGTTGCTCCCCTAGCACTGCCAACGGGAAATCAAAAATCTCATCCAGCCTTGTGTCAGATATCAAGGTAAAACTTTAACATCTGTGGTTTCCCATGTCCAGACATAAAAAGAAACAGTAACATCATTTTTGCCATATTCTGTCAGACAACAAAATGTTTGAAATGACCTACTTTGTTATTGCAACAGGGGCCCTGCCAGTGATGCTGTCACTCAAGACAATGCTACACTGCCATGTACCTCTGAGCCTTTAGTCATGATGCTGATAACAACCCAGGGCCGTAACGAAAGAAGAGGACACACAGGCCATGTCCTCTTCTTTCTTAAGGTGTCCTTGCATATTTTTTTCACATGGACAAAATCAATTCCAAAATGAACTGAATAATCTTAAATACATTTACAATATTTTGAAAGTACAGAATGTAATAATAAAATACATTTTCAATTAAATTACCAAAAATCTATGTGCATCTATGCGACTCTCCGTTATCCTGTGCCTCTCTCTCCCTCTCTCCCTCTCTGCTTTAATAGGCTTTGCTGCTTTGTCACATTTACATTTGAAAACCTGTGTGCCCCTACCAGCATCCAATAAAGCCAAGCCAGGGGACACTGTTGGTCTTTATGTGACAGCTAAAGCAGCCATTATCAGCAGAAAGGAGCAAGAAAAGAGACTGGAGTTAATCCATGTTCTGTAACATTTTCTGTGAGAACTGGAGCAATTTAAAAAAAAAAAGTTGGGAAACTGCTGTGTTTAGGATTCAAAGTTTTCATCTGGGGTGAGCGCCAAATCATCCCATTTGATCGGAGGGGGAACAAAGAGCAGATTAGATGAGAGATATACAAAGTGTCCTTTCGCTTCCTCGCAGAATTTCTTTTTAACGTTATATAACTTTTAAAAAACATACCTTCCTCCGATAGCTGCCAAAACCAGTGAGCAGGAGCTCTTGCTGCATTACCTAATCGGAGGAGTAGATCACATTTATTGTGTCCATTGAATCCATAGAGGGGGACACCTTTATGTCAGATGCCAATATGCCTTGACAGACAGAACAGTAGAGCTCAGTGCACTTTAATCATGCCTACAAGGAACTTCAATCCATTACACACAATCATTGGCAGGCTTATCCATTCTGAGGAGGGAAAGAGAGATAACTGCTCCATGCACAATAAAAAATATGAAATAAAAATACAAATAAGGTGATAGCAAAAGACACTAAACACTGACACAATATTTTTGTTGGTGAAATGCTTATATATACACAATAATTGCAGGGTTAATTAAGGGGAAGGTAACAAGTAGAATAGTTTGAGAAACTTGGGAATGGGAAACTTGTAGAAAAATAAAGTGGTAAGAGAGACACAAAAATGCTCTAATACAAAGGAATAGAGAAGAGAGGTGCTGAGAATGACAAAACCACTTTTCTTGCGATAGTCTAAAAAACATCCATCTCTGACAAATAATAAGAATGCGAAAAAAGCACAAATTTCCATCTTGGAGACTCACAAACCCTTACTTTAAAAAATGACAGTGTCTATTTGTGTGTTTGTTGACATTCAACTAGATTTGAACTTTTTCATTTCCCCTTATTACATTGGAATACCATTAATTAACCATTAAACAACATGCAATCTGGAGCTACTAACAGGTTTTGGGATCCACACAATGTTTGATACATTATAACCAAATATTTTGGTAACAGTATTACCTCTGGTTCAGAGCTAACAGTTACATTAAAAGAGGCCAGATTCAGCATTTTGCTCATGTCACTTTTTGTAGACGCATCTCTAGTTTCCATTGCAAATTTGAGATCTGGTTTGTATTTCTGGGTTGGACATTCATTATTATTCTTTATAAATACTGATCCAATAGAAGTGTAAGAATAAAGTACAGTAATTCTCTAAATGAGGCTGGTCTTTGATTAATATCCCTTTAAAGCACACTTAATCTTTTAGTCTGAAAAGCCCTCTTTAAGCTCTCAGTATTCTCTATCTATTCTCCAATGTTTTATCTCTCGTTCTTCTCGTCTCTCCCCTTCCTCCCTTCATCTATAACTTTTACTCTGGCACTGCCTCAAACTCTAGTCAGTGGTGCAGTTATCAACTCTAGAGTGTGAACGTGACTGTCAAACAAAGGGTAGCAAAAAACACAAAAGCTGAACAAAGAAGAAACGAAGTTCAAACCACTCCCATCAGTAGCTACACATCAAAACCGGTCAAGTTACTTCAAATTTCCAAGCAGCAAACTGGGCCATTTTCTGTTACTATTAAGCAGCAAAAGTAAAGTTGTTGATGCCTGTGTTGTTGATTGGTTTGTTGTTTGTGTTACAGAATAGTTGTGGCTAGACTAAGACTAACCTGCAAATTTACAGTACATCAGTTAAGTCCTCTGCTACAACATTGCAAAAAGTATAAAATTATCAGTGAAGGAAATAATGAACAACTGGCAACACTATAGATACCATATTATGGAAAGAAACTGCAGGATATGGAAAACTATACTGTATATAAGATACAAATGCCCAAGGGGAAAAAAAACATTAGGTCCTGACCAGGTTGGTGACTGTAATTCACTCTTTGGCAGTGAAAAATCTTTCCCTAAGGGTGACCGCAGACACACTCTACCAAACAATAGAAGCATTATGGTCAAGCTCATGGCAAAGTTTGACCCAGTTCTGAAAGGGTGCACTATCAGAATGAACTCAGTGAATTCCTAAGCGGGAAGATTGTGTATAACATGATGCCACATATATGAAAACAAACATTAACTTTATTGTTTCAGATACAATGCCAATTGTCAGGCATGCCGAGCGAGGCTTGTTAAAATGGACCACAGAAGAAAGCTTGTGATCTTTCTTTTGAAGACTGCGGCGATCAGGAATATGGCTGTGCTGCCAATATGAGCGAGAATGAGGGTGTCAAAGCAAATTTATTATATATGTTATATATTATATATTTATATGGGTCAAATCTGGGTGCACAAATGCATTACAAAAACTCCCAAGACGTCTTGGGCTACACTGGGTACCTCCATAAACCCGTTTTATATTTTCACAATGAGTAAGTAAGTATTGGGATATATTGAGAGGCCACGCAATTATGACGCTAAAGTTATCAACAGAAACAAGATGGGAGAACTTAATAACAAGAACTTGAGGTGAGGGAGAAAGCTACTTTTTTGTTTCCATTTGTGTGCATCCTTGCCCCAAGAAATGCTTGTTACTAACCTAGCTCTGGGGAGTTTACTCCCCGGAGTCCTTCTGTTTCTTTCCCGCCCAGAATATTCCCTTGGATTAGGGTGGCACCACGATCTTGGTTGGAGCTGTAATTGTGGTCCTACGCTCTGCAATGCCCTGCAGTGTCTGGCGATGCTCTGCAGTGTCCGGCGATGTTCTGCAGTGTCCGGCTGCATCCGGCTGCGTCCTGCCAAGTGTCTGCGTCTTGCTACGCCCGCCCAAGCTGTGCTGTGCCATGCTACATCCTGTAACGCCCTTCAGTGCCTTGTTATGACATGAACTACTACGACTACCATTTGTAGTCACTGTTCCATTATCTTTGTGACTATTATTGCCACTGTTCAGCACATCCCCAACCGGCACCGTCAGACGCCGCCTACCAAGAGCCTGGGTCTGTCCGAGGTTTCTTCCTAAAAGGGAGTTTTTCCTCGCCACTGTCACACTAGCCTCTGCTAATGCTTGCTCTTGGGGGAATTACTGGAATTGTTGGGGCTTTGTAAATTATAGAGTGTGGTCTAGACCTACTCTATCTGTAAAGTGTCTCGAGATAACTCTTGTTATGATTTGATACTATAAATAAAATTGAACTGAATTGAATTGAATTACTGATGGTACATAAATGTTGAAGCACAATGCTCTGCTGATATAATGGTCCCTTCTCTGGGCCACTGCTTCAAAAAGGCAAGCCCAGCTCTAGGATGCATCTCCTTTAATAAATTAAATATAGACATAACCTATTATCTTCTATTCATTTAAAATATCAGTGGTTCTCTTGCACATTACAGCAATCATTGTCTGTACAGTAACTACATAGCAATTTCACAGTAAAATATAGATTTCTCTAAAGTTTTACAACAAAGGAAATGAATCCTCCAAATGCCTTTAAAGTCACCCACGGTCAGAACTCCCCACCGGGCCTCTTTCTGTAGGTTGCACCCTCCACCCTCCAGTCTGGCTAACACACTCCATAAATGATTCATGGTGTCACCAGATCAGGAGGGGCAGCCTCATTACCAGACCAAAGGACTTGTTGCTACATCTGAGCCCACATGTTGCTGCGAGTAATATGCCTCTCACGTTAGACACGCTGCAGGATCCAGTGTCTGTGCTGGCAGACCTATGTGACAGAATCCTTTATATAACTTGGACACATTCCTTTACTGTCACTAGTTTAGATTATGACAAACAGACACTTCTTTGTATTTTTTTGGTTGATGCTGTTATGGATGCATGCCAAAAACCTCTTAACTATCACATACTACAGTCAAAAACCACAGTATCTTTTCGACAAAAAAAAAATGAAAAAGAAATGAACCTCACCATGGGTCCTAAGGAGGAAGGATGATGTCTCAGGTAAACTGGCAGGGGGCTTCCGCAGATAGACTCTGAGACAGGTCATCTTGGAGAGAGCATGCTAGCTGCCACTGTAGACCAGATGGTTGCAGCAACTACAGAGAAGAGAAGAAACGGAACTTGATGCTTGTTTGTGTGTGTGTGTGTGTGTGTGTGTGTGTGTGTGTGTGTGTGTGTGTGTGTCTGTCACATTGACACAGGGCGTGTGTGATGCGTCAGTGCAGTAGTACTGGGATAGTAGTGCCTGTAGTTTAGCAGTTTAGTAGTTATTGCATGCTGCATGCTGCTTCTGCTTGCTACATTCTGCTTACAGCTACTGCCACCGACTAGCCCTTGTGCAAGGGCAAAAAGAGGAGCCGAGTGCGTAAGTCTCTTCCTGTCGGTACACAGCCTCTCCACCGCCAAGACTCCTACAGTGCCTCCTCGCGGCCACACACGGTAACTGGGCCCTAGCGGACCCAGGCTGAACTGTAGGGGATCTCGGAGCAGCAGTGGGCCCCAGAGGCGCGGTGTGCAGGCCCACCAAGCAGTGGACACGCCCTGGCACCCGCCAACCACTGCCCCAACCATGGGCAAATAGTCCCACTGCCTTGTGGGGTAGCCTATAGAGGCAAAGGCTAAGGGAGCACACCCTGAAAAAAAAGACGCAAGACCTCAACGGCGGAATAGGCGGAGGATGATGGCTGACTTAAGTGGAGCATCACAACGTCTGAGAAGGCGGATGAAGGCTGCAGCAGTGCTGGGTCTCCAGTCGTCTTGGTTTCCATGCCACTGGATCCTGACCCAGACCTGCCAAGGACATGGTGGGAGTGTGGTCTGCACACCCACACCCTCACCTTAATCCTTACCTCCGCGCAAGCTCCTTAGAAGTGGCACCAGCGGCAAGATCGCTGAACCCACTCCCCCTCCCACCCCCATACCTGGAGCAAGCGTCATCATCGAACACGATGGACAGCTAAGAGATGAGATGGTGTGTGTGTGTGTGTGTGTGTGTGTGTGTGTGTGTGTGTCTGTGGGTGTGTGTGTGTGTGTGTGTGTGTGTGTGTGTGTGTGTGTGTGTTTGTGTTTGTCCACTGTCTATACTGTAATAGCAACATTATTAGTTTTGTTATGGTTTACTATCCATTTAGCATCAAAAAGTGTACTCAAACTAAAAACTAAAGTCTGTTTTACATGGTTCATCTGAATATTTTTGATTCTGAATTCTGTATAATCTACCTGTTGTTTATTGTTACTAATAAGCCACCTACCGGTGATAGACAGCTTTGAAGTTGAGGCAAAAAATATATTGAAAAGACTGCTTTCTATTATAATACAGTAGCTTCCTAGTTTTCTATGGGCTGGTTGGTTTTGCAGCATTTGGAGCCGACCAAAGACAATATGGGCGACATTCACTGTACTGTTTACAACTGCACTTGGCAGCTGTCAGATGGATTTGCAGTCCTCTGACACATGTACACAGACAAGAGTAATAACATGTGAGAGCCCAAGGTTAACGTAACAATGTCTGCTCAGTTTCCAAGGAGAAAATAAAGAATATCACCATTTGTTTTAATGAACATTAAAGCATTACCATTAATGTTCATACTCACAATAAGACTCAATACATGACACAACCACTAAGACACACAACAAACCCTAAAAAATATAATGTTCTACGCAATTTCTTGTGCAAACAAAAACAATCTTAACTTTTAGTTAGAATATGTATTACTTAATATGCCATATTAATTTAAGACAACAAGGAACCAAAACCTTAAACAAAAGCATTTTACAGCTGCCTCCACAACAAACAACAAAGATGATACTGTAACAGACAAAACAAAACATGTTTTTAATACACAGATTAAGTCATCAGTGTTCTGTGAACTGTATATTGAACAAAGCCAGTTGTGGTTGTGTGGCAATAATCCAGATTACTTCACAGCATGATTTAACACACCTCTGGGTGAAATGTGACACAACAGCAATAGCTAAAGCACATTATTTTGACATCTTGCCCAGTGGCAGTGTACCAGTAACCCAGAGATGAACTTCTCTGCTAATCCTGATTATCAAACTGCCCACCCACCAAGAACACCGCATCCAAATCCAGCTTTTGCTAAGGGAGATGAAAAGAATCTGCTCGTTGAATTGCTTACCGCTTACCACAGTCCAAACACACAACACTCTCACAACAATAGCATGCATTCTGAGAACCTATTTTAAGATGACAAAACAATATGTCTACAATTATCTCTTTCTCCTGCCTCTTGTCTCCTCCTCAGGACTTTGAAAAGTCATAATTCTTTTCCTTTTTCCTCTAATTCTGTCTCTCCACAAAAAAGCCCCTGATTCATTTGGTCCTTATCAGTTACAGTGAAAGGAAAACAAAGGAGTTCACTGAAACTTATACTCTGCTTCCCTTAAGGGGAAACTGGGCAGATAACGCCACTGTGGCATGGCACGGTCTGTCTTAGGGGACAGATCTGGACTTTCACATGTCAGTCCCCCAGAGAGGTACAAAATACACACACTTTTTCACTAGAAAAAAATACTACACAATGCAAAGTCTGTCCAATTTGTCATATTTCGCACAGCTCCTTTTCAATATACTGTTCTATATTCCCCAATGTTTTCCACTATCTTGTCTTCACTCAGCGGGATAATAAAGCAGAGCATATTAGAGAAGAGTTAATTTAGTGTTTTTCATTTGGCGGGGGCTGACGTTTTACAAGCACAGTGGAAACACCCACCTCTATGTTTTTAATATGTTGTATGTTTTTTTCTTAGATAGATTTATAAATCTGTTAATTTAAGGATCTGAAGGCAGATGTCATTTTTAGTAAGTTTGGACTAAAAGAGTTACAGCGGCTTATGTTAACACTCATTTGGCAAAAGAATTACTCATATATGCAATATGTAGTGTGTTGCACTACACAACTTGAGATTTACATGATTAGGTTATCGACACACGATCTGTGTTATTTATTTTACATTTCAAACAAACTGGTGCAAAATGAGGCACATATGGGGGCACTGATTATTTAATGTTACATGGTCATATTTATTGGGATTTACAGGATCCTTGTGTTTGTATTGTTAACTACAGTTGATTTATTAAAAAGCAAGTAAAAGTTTACAAGTTCACAAGGGGCCAAATATTGGACAGATTCGGCCCAAGAGCCGCTATTTGCCTACCACGAGCAGTTTTAGCCCCTGCATGGCCAATATCACAAGCAAAAAGTTGTGGGTCAAAACCACAGTGCCCTGAAGATATATATAGCAAATAGTCCTAAGGCCCTAATAGGTTCAGGCCTGAAAGGTAAGTGCAAGGTAAAGACATACAGTAGTGTG
This sequence comes from Sander lucioperca, assembly GCF_008315115.2. Taxonomy (NCBI): domain Eukaryota; kingdom Metazoa; phylum Chordata; class Actinopteri; order Perciformes; family Percidae; genus Sander; species Sander lucioperca. The sequence continues at coordinate 22,424,553 of NC_050186.1, read as the reverse complement.
TGCAAGGCAGAGAAGTGTGACAAAGGGGCGATATCAGGTGTAACTGAAAGAGGAAGGTAGAGGCGAGTGAGACTTAATTAAGATAGTAGAGATAAATAGAAGAGACTGGGACATGTTCCTCGAAGAGAGGAGTTTTCAATTTGCGTGAAGATTGGGGATGACTGTGCAGTTTTGACTGGGGGGGTGAATTGTGGAAGGAGAAGAGAGAAGGCTGTGTGCAGAGATGTCCAGATTGCCACAGGGGACAGCGGAGCACCTGGTGGTAGCAGACTGGACTGCATGGCTGCTCAATTAAGTGAATGACACATTATTTAAGTAGTAAACAATAAAAAAAAAGATCAGGATGTGGCAGACTAGATGCAGAACAAATGCTTACTTATAGATTAACTAAAAATAAAAGCAATAACGTTACAGATTAAACAGACTTTGAAATAAGTATTGACAGGACATTAAGGGATTAAAAGGAGATTCAACTAAAGCAAGTCAGTAAATATTTGGTAAGTGCTGTGAAGAACATTATTGCAGCTCAAATGTTTTAATTAATCAAGTAGTTGGTCAACAAACACATTTTGATAATCGATTCACTGTTGAAGTCAGTTATCACACAAAAATGCCAAACATTCACCGCTTCCCACTTCCTAAATGTTAGGATTTGCGTTTTTTTCCTGTTTAATGTTACTGTAAAATAAAGGTCTGTAGGGTTTGGACTGTCGGTCGGCACTTTTCCTTATTTTGGATATTTTATAGACTTAATTATTCATCAAAAACATCATCAATAATTAAAATAACTTACATTAGTTGCAGCCCTACCAAGAAAAAAAGAAAGAAATTGACTTCTCATTTGTGAATTCCTGTTATTCAAGTGATGCTACCCAAAAAGAAAAAGAAGATAGTTACTGTTGACATCAGCTCATCAACATATAAACAATCTTGAGCAGTGCTCTGTGTCCTGTCTTGAACCCTATCTTGTTTTCTGAATGTGCAATATCTTAATCCAAGCAACTCCATGAATCTATTATTCATTTTAGGATGACGTATTGCTTTTATATAGCAAAACCTCAGCTTGCTTTTGGGCATTTAACTTGTTGCATTCTTAATGTTCCTGTCCTGTTCATTTGATGTGTCAGTGTGAGCTACTAAATATTCAGTATGGTAATGCAGACTTTGCTCCAGGTCACAAGCAACGTGGCAGTCTAACTTGTTGTCTGAAAGTAGGAAATGCCAGCATCTGAACTATGGGCTTCATTTTTAAGCCAGAGGCTAACAGATTGTTTAACTGTGTTTTATTCTTTAAAGCTGCACTAACCTAAAAGTGCAGAACAACACACCTATTTGGCACAAATCTTACACAAGTAAAGATGATTATTGTTGCAGACAGTACAAAAAGTACAAATCACCCCGAAAGATGTTTGTGTTTTGCTACTTTTAGATATGAAACATCCCACAGAGTCAGAAAGTAACTAATCCATTCATTACTTTGCTCATTCATTTGTTAAGGAGGCTGTGTCTACAGAAGACTTAACTGATCCAGATTTGTTCACTCTGCTCCCACTGTATCTGCAACACTGCTGACTCTGCAGGACTCTTTGCATTTACATCAGTATGTGACTTTGTCAATGTATATTCCAATTAGAGATTAAATCTCGTTCCATGTTCCATTCATCGTATCTGATTCTGGGTACATCATTTCACACATTGCTCTCTTTTCCTGCCACAATATTTAAAAAAAGGTATGCAGTAATTGAAAGAAACTCATTGAATGCAAATTAAATACATTTTAGAAAATACCTTTTGTATTTATCCTAATAGAAAAGCAGCTCCTCACACAAAAAACTATTATTTCCTAAATAAATATATGTACAACATGCATTTGTGTTGTATGTTGTTTTGGTTACATAATTTTTAATACTGTTCAGTCAGTTCAGTAAGTTTATAAAATATTTAATCCTTTGTCCACATGTCAATTTATTACATTTAAGACACAAATACACCAGGAATAGCATACCGAAATATACAGGTTAATATCATAAACACTCACTCACTCACTCACTCAGGCAGTCCAAGCTACCGTTAGTACATTATTTGAAGTTTTAACAAAAAGACAATGGCACAACCTACTGGACATGTTATGAAATGCATTTTTTAAGTGCGTACATGTACTCAAAAGTTAATGTGGGCTCAGGCACTTCATCTTAAATATTGTTTCAAATTGTACTGGTAATGTGAGGGATGGGAAAATCAGTCGGAAACCGTTACATTTTCATTCAAAGAGACTGAGACATCGGTCTGCACTATAACCAACACATAGTCCCACAAAGAGGACTGTGTGAACCCTAGTATCTCTATTATTGGTTTGGCATGTGCAAATAAAGGGTTGCAGTACCTTAGCCACATGCTGTAGATCACAACATGCAGAATTACAGTACAGTACTGCAAACAATACGACATCCTACACATACACTACACACACTAATAACAATGGGAGTAGAGATCCAGGGAGATATGTTTTACTCTTAAACTACTCTAAAAGGGATGGATACAATAAACATACACACATGTAAAATTAAATATCTAATAAAAGGTAAAAAAAAAAAAAAAAAAAGACAATTAGGTGATATTGGAGGTCCAAGTGCATGGTTGTATCATAATGGATATTGTTCATTTGGGTGGACAAATATGAAAAAGTATCTGCTACGGCACAATAAAGAAGATTGTTACCTTATTTCCCAAGCTGTGACTCTTGGACTTTTGAGTCATTTGCATCACAGACCAAGCCTGCAAAACAAAACAAACAAAAATCTCAGTTTTAAAGGCATTTTCAGATTCTTCAAAGACTCTTGAGCACAGTAAAGACATTTTCTAAACTTGTTTCCCAAGTTGATGCACTCTTCCTACGCTGGTGGGTAACATTTTCCACGTCTGAAACAAGAACACTACTTACTGCTTACTAAATGTTATGTTGAATTATAAACTAATGGAACAGTTTGGAAGTAGATTATTTAGGATAGGTTACAACCACACCTTTCAATTTACAGAGAAATGTCACTATAAGCTGCCATCTGTGTTTGGCTGAAATAACATTAATTTAGTAAAATATTTACTGTGCAGCCAGGGGAATAGGTTATTGTTCCAGTCAAGAGTTATTCTTGGTATCCTGAAAACATTTTCAAAACAGTCATAATTTCTTGTCAACTGTTCTGTTGGGCTTTTAAAACGTTGACTTGACATGTAAGTGAAGAAAAGGTCATTAGTTATCTCTGTGACTCAAATTATCAATGCAAACCAGTGACTATGTCTATGATGCAAACAAGTGTGGTGCTCATAGCCTACCTTTTTACTTGAAGTGGGAAAAAGGAGGTTTTAGGTCAAACAGGAACTGAAGACACTTTTTTGAGAGTGTAAACTGGCAAAGACTTCTATACCAACGCCTGCAAGGAATTCACATTGATGTTTTATACATGATAAAAATATGAACTTCGTGGTAGCTCGTTGCTACATTCAGCAGTGGGATGGACAGGATAGTGCGCATGCGCCTTAGGCAACCATGGCAACTACGTTTGAAACTTGTATCAACCAACGTTGCCAACGTAACATTTACGTACGTATGTTTTAACGTAAAGCCGTCTTATCGATGGGACAGTGTATTAGCTAGTTAAGCTATCTTTACAGTCTCACGTAGCTAGCAATAATAACTACTGTCACTGTATGGTTGTTAGAAAGTGGTGCCAAAGGATACCGACTTCAGTTAAATGACACCGATAGTTGTCTCCTCTTTCCACCCGGAAACAGAACAGGTTAGTGGGGAGGAAGTTCTTCACATGATCTTTGAGTTAACGTTAGCATGTAACGTAGCGTCTTGATGGTGCTTAATGTGTTCCCCAACAGTGACATTGTCGCTAAATTAAGATAACGTTATATATTTCACAGATAATATTACAACTGTGTTTTACAAGCCACTCGTCACCAATCGTTTAAAAGAGGAACGCTAAAGCTTAGACTGCAGCTAGATTCCACGTAGCTAATGGCTTCTGTGGATAGAAGCTAGCTAAGTTATCATAAGGGGTAAAATCAGAAATAATGTTGACCAAGGCTAGTGTATCAGCTATTTGTTTTCGCACCGGATCACCACTGAAAACAGATTTATCTCTGATAAGAGAAGTATAAAAAAAACAATAACACTAGGTTCACTCATATATCTTTGACAGCCATGGAGTTTCTCCCAGTACTTGACCCTCTAGATAAACCCAAAGAAGGAATATGGTAAGTCATTTCAGATTATTTAATTGCACTTGTACGTTAATGAGCTAACTTTTTATCTTGCTGAAATTGTTTTGTTGTCAACAGGTATTCTTTGATACCCAGGGGCGGTGCTCCAGGAGTTAGTGTGGGTCACACCTGCACGTTTGTTCCATCTGGAGATGGAGGAAAAGGAAGAATAGTTATTGTTGGGGGAGCCAACCCCAGCGGCAGTTTCTTACATTCACATATCATAAATCTAGGTAAAAACAAAAATGAAAGCAAAGAACCTGTCCAGGCAGGTATATGACATCTGCATTATTGTGTTTTATAAATTCTTCACCAAAAATCTACAAGAAATATATTTTTAGAACTAGTTTGCATTGCTTTGGCTGTAGGGAAATTTCACCCACATTTGGACTTTTGTGGATACCATCAGCTGTTTGAAGACTTGTTACAAACATAACAAGTAAGACTCACAACAAATTTGACCTAGGGCTAGGTCAGTGTATAATCTAATTGTCGTGAAATCATAAACAATCACCACTGAAACGTGAAATTTACAGAAAGTGTAGGGAGAGAGATGGTTGTGAAAATGTTTATTATAGTGCAGAATTTGTTAATAACGGTATATTTTTAACTATTATGGATAAAGCTCCCATCATCGATTATAATAAAGATAACATAAGCTAAAGTTAATAACAGGGCATCACTTGTCACAGCACCATATTGGTAAAACACATTCATCATTTGTTATGTCAATGGCAGGGTTATTAGCGCGTTCCCTTCACATTCATATCATAGGGCTTTCTTTGCATTTTTGTCCTTCCTGACTCCACCAGATAATCATGAATGGGACATCCCAGACTGGGAGGGTATGGAGTCACGGTATGAACACTGCAGCTTTGTGCCAGAGAGCTGCCCTCAGAGCCTGTGGGTGTTTGGAGGTGCACAGCAGAGCGGCAATCGCAATTGTATTCAAAATATACAGCTAACAGGTACGTTTAAATTCACCTAGTAATGTGTAATCTTCATTAGTAGCATAGCACTCTGGTGATTTTGCAGATTAAGACGGCTTCACTCAAAGACGAGTTGTTGATCTACTGTATGAAATCATCTGCTGCAGTGTTTGTTTGTTGGTAGACTCTCCATTTTACGTTAGATGTAGATGTAATCTATTGAGGTAACAATGCCACTTGGTTTTTCCACTGTGTTGTAACCAATGTTGTTGCTGTGACAGACAGATTGTTTGGATAGTATGTGACGATTTCTGAAGACTGAGTATGATCCACTCTTTACATGTGTCCAGAGAGTGGGTCTCGCTGGAAGAATGTAGTGGTGAATGGCAAACCCCCCGGTCCCAGGACATACCACACCAACTCAGCCTGCATAGGGGACAAACTGTATGTCTGTTCTGGTGGGGAAGCAGGAGCTGCACCTGTCTCAGACCCCAAACTTCATGTCTTCGATACAGGTTTGTGTTTAATTAACCAGCTGCTTAACATTTGTATCTCCAGCACCCAGTAAATATTTCTACAAGGTATCTTATATCACCACCAACACTAAGATATTTTGCCCCACAGCCTTTTAGGCTGCCCTCTTAGTTTTGTTGCACCTGGTATGGCAGGCCAACTTGCATGTTTAACATTTTTATTAGTAAATAACTTTTGGTGACCTTCCATAATTCCCTGCATAACTGCTCTCAACTTCAACCTGAGCAGAGTTCTAATTAAGAAGAATTGAAAACACCTGTGTGGTTGTACAAGGCTTTTAATATTTTGTCACACTGAAAGCATCCATTTTGTAATTGTGATTATATTTGGAGAAAAGATTTGAGCTATTTGGGATTGCAAACATGGCAATATGAGCATTTTGTGTTTTGGTGAAAATGAATACCAAAATAATTGTGTATGAAAAAGTGCCATCATTTTTCTTACCCTATTAAACAGTTATGGGCAAGATAAATTATACCAGGCTTTTTGACAGTAGATATTTTGACCTGTCACATCAGGAAAAGCACAGGTGTAACTGATAACATGAATTAATAATGGCTGCAGTTCATTTAGGTGTGCCATTTCCAGGGCCCTGTTTTTGTGGATGCTGACTGGGAAACTTGAATGTAACAGAGCCTCATTAATGTTATTAGTCACACCTGTGCTTTTCCTGCAATGGAGGATGCAACTTGAATCCTTGAACCCAATGAACAGAGCCATAGATTAGTCCTTTGGAAAGAAAGTAGTGAATGTAAGCTTTACTGATGCTACCTGACTCCATATTATATACACAGATGTACTGTATCTGTGATAGTTTCACTGTGTGCAAGTCATTTAATAGCATTGGACATGTAATAGCTGCCGTAAATGAATACGTAATCCACCCATTGAAGGTGTGACTATCTTATTCTGCCTCAAGTATGTGATGGATTTTATCTTTTGGTGTTCCCAGTGTCTTCCACCTGGTCTCAACCAGAAACACGAGGCAGAAACCTGCCAGCCAGACATGGCCACATTGTTGTAGCAGTGGGTTCAAAGATCTACATTCATGGAGGCATGGCTGGAGACAAATTCTACAATGATATGTACTCTCTTGACACAAGTAAGCCTGAACTCTCATGAACCATAAGTGTAAGTTTATCTATTTCCCAGCTGCATTTATGTCAGATTATCATACAGAATGAAAATGTAGAGCCTCGGAACTTTGTTTTGGTTTATTTAAGAAAATAAAACCATGTGTCTACTGTTTAAAGGGAGCATACAGTGGGAGAAAGTGCAGGCCAAAGGAGACATCCCACCAGGAGTAGCAGCCCACTCAGCTGTGGTGCTGGGCAAGAACATCTACATTTTTGGGGGGATGACTGCAGATGGAGCTGGCAACTCCATGTACAGATTTAACACAGGTACATAATTTTTCACAAGTTATTAATGATTTGTAATTCATACACACTTTGACTACATCTACGAATGCTATGGGGCAGTTCTTCATGGAAACCTTAAGTTGAGCTTGTACATACTTTAATGTTAAACCTCCTGTTTGCAGACAAAAGTAGATGGTTCCTCGTGAAGTTTGAAGGGGATATGCCACCCAACCGCTTAGACCACTCCATGTGTTTATTGCCCTGGAAGGTGTGTGGTGAGGGGAATGGAGATAAGGAGGATGCCAACAGCCCAGCAGCATCCGAGACAATAAATCTTGCCTTTGCATTTGGAGGAATGGACACCCAAGGTGTCATTCATAATGACTGTATTGTGACAGTGGTGACATGATGTATTTATTTACCCAAGTTGTAATAAAGTGTAAAGTACTACTTTTACAAATATTTTGTTAAGCACTGTCAGTACTGAAATGAACATTGTTTAGCTAATTTCCTGAGTCCTGAAACATTAATCTGGGTGTGGTCAGAAAAGGCTGAAAAGTTGCATCATTTGAGCAATTGTTCAATATTTGTAAGTGTTGGACATAGTATTCAGTGACAAACATTTGGTGGACTATGCCAAATGTTGAACAAGAGACCAATCGAGAAACATTTTGTATCAAACATTTATTTCAATGTCTTTCCAGAAGTACAATGACCAGATTCAATAAATAACTTTTAGCAGTGCCTGTGAACATAACGAGCTCTTGATCACATTGACACCCCACTGGACCCACAAACAAAAACCTGCCCACCCCACCCCCCACTAAGTCCCTCCCCACTAAAGAACCCAATCAGGACTGCCTGAGAACAGCAGCAGAAAGCCTCATATCTGGGCTGACGAATATCTCCACCTTCCAGCGAAGAGAACACCTCACAAACTGAAACTTATTTTAAAGTCTTTCAGAAGATTCGGTATGGTTGCTTGTTATCGCCACCCCTTCCCAACCATTCCTCTCACTATTTGAGTCCCATCAGTCCAATATATACACATCTAGAGGCACCTACCAGAGAGGCAAGGGGTGACAGAAGAGTTGACTTTAAACCTGCTTACAACTCATCCTTCTCCTCCTGCTCACTGTCAGCGCCCTCGGGTGGGGGTCCGCCCGCACTACCATAAAGCTTGCTGATAATGGGTTGAACCACCTCCTCTAGCTCCTTCTTCTTGGCCTGGAAGTCTTCCAGTTCAGCTTCCTGGTGTGACTCCATCCACTCAATCTTCTCCTCCACTGCCTTCTCAATGGTTTCCTTATCATCATCTGACAGCTTGCCCCCTAGCTTCTCCTTGTCGCCGATCTGGTTCTTCAGAGAGTAGGCATAGCTCTCCAACTCGTTGCGGGCGTCGATCCTCTCCTTTAGCTTCTTGTCCTCATCAGCAAAGCGCTCGGCGTCGTTCACCATGCGCTCGATATCCTCAGGTGTCAGGCGGTTCTGGTCGTTTGTGATTGTGATCTTATTCTTGTTGCCTGTGCCTTTGTCCTCAGCAGTGACGCGCAGAATACCGTTGACATCAATCTCAAAGGTGACCTCAATCTGTGGTACGCCACGAGGAGCAGGAGGGATGCCAGTCAGGTCGAATGTGCCCAGCAGATGGTTGTCTTTTGTCAGAGGACGCTCACCTATAGAGAGAGAACCAATTACTAAGACGGTGCAATATTGCATACAAGGGAAATGTTAATGATAAATGTTCATAACCAGATTTCCAATTCATGTTTGGCAAGTTTACTCTGTCCAACGCTTACCTTCATAAACCTTAATGGTGACAGTAGGCTGGTTATCAGAAGCTGTAGAGAAGATCTGGGATTTCTTTGTGGGCACCACAGTGTTCCTGGGGATTAGCTTGGTCATTACCCCTCCAACAGTCTCAATACCAAGGGTCAGGGGACACACATCCAGTAGAACCAGATCACCTACAACAGAGAAAAGTGTTTAGTAAACAAGATCAAGTTTGCAAGCTCAGTCGGTCAAACAGGTACTACAGTGTTTTCGGAAGATGACTTACCAGTGTCCTCCTCTCCAGAAAGCACTCCAGCCTGCACAGCAGCACCATATGCCACAGCCTCATCAGGGTTGATGCCCCTAGAGGGCTCTTTGCCATTGAAGAACTCCTTCACCAGCTGCTGGATTTTGGGGATACGGGTGGAGCCTCCAACCAGGACAATCTCATCAATGTCAGACTTCTTCAGGTCAGAGTCTTCCAGCACCTTCTGTACAGGCTTCATGGTGGAACGGAACAGGTCCTGGCAAGATAAAAGATGAGGTTAAAAGGCTAGTCACACATAATGTTTTATAAAAATAAAAAAAAAAAGAAGGTATGTTTGTGTTCAAGTCATTACTTTTTACCCAACTAAACTGATGGGTTGGGTAACTTACCATGTTGAGCTCTTCAAACTTGGCACGGGTCAGGGTCTCAGAGAAGTCTTCTCCCTCAAAGAAGGACTCGATCTCAATGCGGGCCTGGTGCTGAGCAGACAGCCCCCTCTTTGCCTTCTCAACCTCACGACGCAGTTTCTGCACAGCACGGTTGTCTTTGCGCACATCTTTGCCAGTCTTCTTCTTGTACAGTTTGATGAAGTGCTCCATGACGCGCTGGTCGAAGTCTTCACCTCCCAGATGAGTGTCACCGTTGGTGGCCACCACTTCAAACACACCATTGTCAATGGTCAGAAGGGAGACATCGAAGGTGCCACCACCCAGATCGAACACTAGAATGTTCTTCTCGCCATCCTTCTTGTCCAGACCATAAGCAATGGCAGCAGCAGTTCTAAAGAATACAATTATGAGAATATATTATAGTCGAAGGGAGGGAAATTCACAATTTTTAAAAAACGATAGAGGAATAAATCATTTTCATTAAGACACTTACGGCTCATTGATGATTCTCATAACATTCAGACCAGCAATGGTTCCAGCATCCTTAGTGGCCTGGCGCTGGGCGTCATTGAAGTAGGCAGGGACAGTGACCACAGCATGTGTGACCTGAGGAAGATATGAAACATTACATACCATTACACATTGTTTATGTAGGAGTGGTATATCCTTTGATGTATATTATTTCCTGTTTTGTGTACCTTCTTGCCCAGATAAGCCTCAGCAGTCTCCTTCATCTTAGTCAGCACCATGGCAGAGATCTCCTCCGGAGCAAAGGTCTTCATCGAGCCACCACCAATATCAACCTGAATATGAGGCTTGGTCTTCTTCTCAGTAACCTGCAGAGGAACATGGATAAATATTAATATACTAAAGTGTGTCGCTCAATCATAACTCAAAGACCTTCAGACCCTATACACTTTTACTTCCCACTGTCAAGAAAAGAGACTTGCCTTAAAGGGAAAGTACTTGAGGTCCTGCTGCACAGAGGAGTCACCCCAAGAGCGCCCAATCAATCTCTTGGCATCAAAAACGGTGTTCTCGGGATTAGAGGTCAGCTGGTTCTTGGCAGCGTCACCAATCAGACGCTCCCCCTCGCTGGTGAAGGCCACATATGATGGGGTAATACGGTTACCCTGGTCATTGGCGATAATCTCCACACGGCCATTCTTGAACACTCCGACACTACAGGAAAACATATTAGAAATTACTCAAAAGGCAACAATTTCTGAGGTTAAAAAAAAAAAAAAAAAAAAGTTGCATCACAGCATTGTTTAAAAACAATTTTTCCCCCCTTACCATGAGTAGGTGGTCCCCAGGTCGATTCCAACCACAGTCCCCACACTCTCCCTCTTGTCGTCGTCTTCGGCAAACACGTTGCCAGCCACCAGCATTACAACCCACAACAGCTTCATCGTTGCTTGTTTGAACTCAGATCTGCAAATAAATCTGGCGAGAAGGAAATACAATGTTTTAAAAAAAAAAAAAAAAAAAAGTGGCTTTGCGTCCATGACTTAGGCTCTCAGCCTCCCACGTTCAGTTAGCTACCAGCTAATGGTAGTGCTGGATGTCATTTACTGGCATTCAGACCCATGATTGATGGGAAGCGTGGCCTTTAGCAAGAAAACACCGAAAAATGTCAAACGTATAACCTTAAGAGAATATTGGTAAAATGGGAGGAGCACCACTGCCTCTTCCGAATGTTAACACTGACTAGATTATTTTTTCCATCCGCCGGGTAACGTTAGCTAGCTAACGACATGCGAGGGAAAGTACTTTGCCATAACGAGCGCTTAAGTAGCTACGTTTGTTTGCATTTTTTTTTTTTTAAACAATCAAAATGACTGCCCATCGGATTTTAAAAGTTATGGTAAATTATATCACCATCGTTAAACGTTAGCTTAGCTGGCTTCATCATAATGGAACCAAAATGAGGTCCAACGTTGTAGAAAATACAAATATTACGTTGTCGCATTATCATATTTACAACAATGTTTATACATAACTTACCTTAATCGCAGTATTGTCAATACGTTAACGGCCTTGACGTTGCCTAAGCTGGAACTACCCTTACAGCAAAGCGTTTCTCTCTTTTTCAGTCGGTATTCTTGCTTCTGTTTAATGATGTTGAATGAACTGTGGTCTCTCCATATATAAGCCGTCACTTCTTCCCCGTCGTGGAGGCCCGCGATTGGCTGAGCAGCTGCTCGTTGGAACGCGCTGATTGGTTTCGTCCAGCACGCTGTCCGCTGCTGATTTGCAGACATTGGGTCGAGGCGACGTCACGACTTTTGCTTACTATGCCGATGCTTATTGGCTGTCTGTCAAGTGCATTTATGAACACAGTTGGAGCATTGACACGCCACTCTAAGACTAAGGAAGGGTGTATTTTCACATTTTATACATTTGGAGTTAGTGCTGCTTTTTTTTCCGCATGTATTAGACTGACATTAATTCTCATGTTGCTGTTGTTTCAAGATGTGTGACTGTGTGGATACTGTGTTGGTATGAGTAGTAATGATGACTCAGTATGATTTGTGAAATGTGCAAAACATGTGTATGCAAAGCAAACGTTGTTACATCAGATGAACTGGATTGTCTGGACGTTTCATCAGTGAATGTAAGACATCCACCTTGAAATGCAAGCAGCCTGCAATAATGGGCACTATCCAGCCTAGTCTCTCAGTGATCACATATTGGTCATCACAGATGTACATATCTACACTAGGTTAAGCAGGTTACGGCCAGTACATCCCACATCCCATATCTAAATAGGTCAACATTAGGTAACTAGTTGCTAAAGACACACTTCAGTCTATATCATCCCTTTCAAATGTGTGCTTACCCCAGCCAAAGTATGACTGTAAATAGGATATTTAGGAAAGTACTGTAACTATAGAATCATGTGTATGTTGTCATTATAATGTTCACCTGGTCTGTGTATTTTCAACCAAAACACAGCCCTCTTGTGATGTAGCAGCAGGCCTAGTCATCATTAATACTTGGCATGTCAGGTTAAATATGAGGAACACAGTAAAAAATATAACAAAAAAACTGCCAATGGGGTGAGATTAATTCACTTGTTTCCAAAGCAAATCAGATTGTTTCAAGAATTTTGTAGAATCAGTTATTGATAGTATCGCAGTGATCTTCTTTATTCGGTACTGACTCAAGATACACACACTCGACATTCCTGAAATAAGTAATTTTTTTGTTTTTTAGGAAAAAACTAAAAAAGATAATCTGTAAAACAATGTTTTTTTCTATAACAGATTAACACCAACATATTTTTTCATTTAAACAAGACCAAATAAGGCAGACGCTACATTAGCATATAGAACAATATACTACCTGAAACAGATAAAATAATAATTTTGGTGCTGAGAATTTTTTGTTGTTGTAAATCGTTCTTAAGTGGGCTTGTCCTTAGAGGCTACTTAAGCTGTTTGATGTGTCCCTTGAGTTCCTTTTACCCAGTCTCCTCTAGTTCCTGCATAGTTGGAGTGCTGTTGGTAAGACTGGAAGAAAGTATGAGTGTCCTCAGAGGGATTGTTGAGCACCAAATAGCCTTTCCTTCTGCAAAGACTCATCCCTTCTTAAAAGCTGAAAGAATCATGGGGGAAAGAAAGTGAGTTTTTGACGGCCTATGTAGACATGAGTGAGAAGGTGTCCAGCTTAGAGCCAAGCTGGTTGTAGGACACTTAAAGTGTTATTGACTTGGTTATATTTCAACGAGAATTAAATATACTGTAGCTTATCCAAACCATGGCTTCTGACATAGAAGACTACTTTTTTAATAACTGGAATTATAGTTTTTTTTATTAAAATGCAAAAACTAAGCCCTTTTTGTCATACAAATAGTAAATGGTATTGTTTAATCATCATCTTTACCGCACCTCACAGTAAACAGGTCCTAAATCTGAAAATATTTGGGCTAAGAGGAGCAGGAGTAAAGAACATAGGCCTAATGGAATGTGGAAGTGGACAAGCCAGAAGCATAGACAGTATATAGAAGGCCAGAAGATGGCAGTGGTACAACACAATAAAGGATGCAAACTGCCATTAAAACCTAAAGAAGAAGAAAAAGGAGACGCTTGAGCCAAGCCAGACGGTTGCCTAAGCCCTGTATGGCCCTGCGACCCCTACCGGCAGTGATGTGATACCACCAGACATTAAACTGATGACGTGGTTCGGTCCGTTGACTAGAGCAGCAGTATGGCCGACCAGAGCAGGCAAATAAAACTCGCTGCGGCTAAGAAAAAGGTAAATTATTTTACAACTGACCCAGCTAAATAACATGGGGAGCGCTGATGCTGTTTCTCTTTTGCGGATTTGTGTTGCCAGTGTTTTCTTACGTTTTGTTATACATTTCCTTACGGAGCAGGGGTGTTGTCATTACACGTCGTCCGACCTCTGCGCTGTCGCTTGTCCCGTCTCTCTTGGTCCTCTTGAGGCTTCAATGCGCAGGAGAGATCGGTGCTTCTTCTGGGCCTCTACTGATAGCATTAACTTTCCCAGATTATGTAGACTATTTTAGTTCTCAGAGACGTTTATAGCATCCTACGCCGTTTAGTTAGCCAGTGGTTAACTTGTGTCTTTCTAGATAACGTTAAATGTGGTTATGTGATTATTAGCTAACCTTAGGTTAACGTTAGCAATCTGGCTAACTAATGAATAGTTTGCTATGTGTGCCTACAGCCGGGCAGCTTTCTGTCTTGTCTGCAGGATGGCTCAATTATTTAAGGGAATCGTCAACAAACAGCATTTTTAAAACAAACGCTAAGCTAGCATTGTAGCACAGTTAGCAGGATAGAATGACGGGGACTGTTTTGACAGCTGACACCCCTCTTCCCTGTCCTGCTGTGTGCTTTGGCTAGGTGTGTTAGGCTAGTCAGAAAGATGGCCTTATCAGCTGTGAAATGTTAGCTTCAGGAAAGGACACGTCAGAATCCCATTGATGCACTACAATCCTCGTGGAAGAGTGGTCATGGTTATAACACTTAGCATTTCGCTGCGATTCAACCCCAGTATCTTAGAATTGGCAGCTCCTTTACATGTAGTTCCCCTATGATTCCCCCTGGTCCCCCTCGACAGCTGTCACTAGACAGCATGCCTAAACACACGCAGGCAGGGGAAAAGGGTTTTTTACCTTCGCTTGGGTAAACTACACATAGATGATCATAGTTTGCCGCAAGTTATTAACTTCATCCTGTTTGGTTTAGAACAGCAAGTTGTTGAACAAGCAAGTCAGAGTGACAGTCAATAACTTGTTGGGAGTGGCTATGCATTTCAGTGTAACTTAACGTCTGAAACCGGATCTTTTTAGTAGATGGGAGCAGTTCATCCCTGCTTCATCTCATCTCCTAATTCAGTTAGCTTGAGAAGACCTTCCAGTGGTTAGAGATTGCTGGTTCTGAGCAATGTCTCTAGATGGTTGAAAGTTGGGGGCAATTGCAGAGTGTCATTTTCTTTCTGGCAGTTGAAAATTTGGGTGGCTTGTGGCCCCCTAGGTAAAATGGTTGCCCCACAACCACAAGGTTGGCAGATCAATCCCAGGCTCCTCTGGCCACATGTCAAAGTGTCCCTGAGCAAGACACTGAACCCCAAGTTGCTCCCCGGACACTGTATGTATAGCTGTCCACTGCTCCTAATACTTAGGATGGGTTGGATGCAGTAATATAATTTCACTACATTGTACTGTGTGTATGTGACGATTAAGGAATAAAGTTTGTTGTTTTGTTGTTAAGTTTAAAATTGCTTGCTGCACTTCTTACACATATATTGTTTCCTTTTCTTATGTGCTGCTCAGCTGAAGGAGTTTCAGCAGAAGAGCTCCCCTGCTAGTGTGGGAGGAGAAAAGTGTGGAGGAGGAGGTGGCGGAGCAGGGGCCAAGAAGAAGAGGAAGGTGAAGGGACTGAGCCAACACGATGCACCTTCAACAGACAGAAACTCTCCAGACAATGTAAGTCAGTCCCAGATGGTCTTTCCATTTATTTGCCATAAAATATTAAATGAAGTTAACTGTTTACATAATACAGTAACGTGAGCTATTTAAATTAGCAGGATACATGGTTAAACGTAATTTGCTCTTACCAGTGTATCAGCACGTGTACCTCGTCCATAGCAAATCCCGCCAATTGTCCCAAAAAAAGCAGGCCTGTCGTATTGCATGACCCATTTCTTCAAAACATGTCATTTTCAGCATGTAGCGTGCTAGCTTAACCATGTTTCCTGAAGTAAACGGAGTTTGAGAACAGCAACACAGAGAGAGGAAGGTGAGGGACATCTGGCGTGGGATGTCAGGCAATTATTCTGGAAATGTACTTCCGTTGATCCAGACTAGTCAAATAACAACCTTACTTTGCCCTTGACAGTCTTTCTGTGTCCTTGTTATGTCTGGTTTCTCGAACCTAGTGTGATCCTATAAAATATATTTTTATTATATATATATATATTTTATATTTTAACAACAGTTGTATAGTAACTGTGGGCTGGCAGAGCAGTATATACCCAATACAAGAGTTCCACATGCATGTAGACAAAGTCCTTTTATTGTTTGTTTTTCTCCAAGTGGTAATGATTTGTAATGGCCTGCTTGGCCATCAATCACAAAATATTTTGCCGCTTGTGAAATAATACAGCTGAATTACTATCAAGTTGACAAATGCTTTCCTCCTTGCTATCAAACACACACAGTGCCAATAACACAGCAGTATTGACACATATCTGCTGGCCAGGTGACAGGGTGAAAATAGAAGGCTACAGGACAGAGATAGTTTTAGCCCCTGATCATAATAGTGGCCATTGTAGTGGCCAGGGTGCAACAAAGGGTGAGGTATTTAGTTAAATATACTGAGAATTTCAAGTACTCAAAAATGATTACAATGACAAAGTAAAAGTTCGCAAGGCCTGCACATGCACAACATTTTCGTCTAAGCTGTAACACATTTGTTATAAGTATGCATTTTGAGAAATTATTATATTTCTCAACTGACCATCAGTTATATTTATTTGTGTCATATCAACCGTATTTTTATAGGGCAAAAGATATTTTGTAAAAACATTCATATTATGTACATTTAATATGCTTTTTAAAGTGTTTCCATCCTGACTAGTAGCTTCTTGTTTATGCCTGCTGTTCTGATATAAGGTACAGATTGTGGGCAGATGTGCAGGGACTTGTCCTTCTAACAACAATTATGTCTATATCTGATTAATAAAAATTTCATAAACATAATCACGGAAGTAAATCACTCAAGGATGTTTTTAACATGTTAAAATTAGAATTTAGACTTCAGAATTATAAATAATTCTAAATCTGTCTTAGCTCATTTACACTCTTAGTTTGTGTATTTGCTGCTTGTCACTACTATTACATTTAAATGTCAAGCACCGCTACTTTAAAGCTTTAAAGCTCTTATAAGCAAATTGAGGACACACAGTGTGGCATGTGACTCCAGCACACAGCTTTCACACACACGGGCTGACTCACATTCAGGATAGTTTTCCACAGACCATGTCGGTCAGTAGTTTTAGCCTGACTGGAATCTGGGCTCATCACAACTCTGCTGCTGAGTCTCGTTGCTTGTTCTGATGCAAAAAGAAAACCCCAGATATTCCAAGACTGGATAGACTAGTGTAGTCTGAAGCAGGATAAGACCGAAAACTGAGCGTGATGCTGGCCGTAACCAAATGAAGATCGGGTTTAAGGGTCAGAGCAGAGGAAGCCTTTTGCAATAATTGCCTGATGCAATACATGATGATTATTCATGTTATAAAGATTCCCATTTCTGCCTGCTTCTTACCCAAACATAGTTCTTTTGCCCTAAAGAAAGACAACGCTATCTAAAAAAATGTATGCAAAGGTGAGTAAGTAGGCAAATAATTATTGACTTAGCGCAGGTTATGCTTGCAAAGGGGAAATGTGAGCAAATTTAGTTCATAGAGCTGATTGCTGAAGCATTTTGGGAAATGTAGTCAGGGATTATGCCAATCCACTAATGTTTGCTGCCCCTGAACACTTATTCTGATGTAAGTGTTGTCTACATTTTATTCTGATATGGTTCTACTGATTTATCAGTGGTTAAAAAAAAAGAAAAAAAGACTCCATTAAAATGCAGGCAATATATGCCAACCTCTTGGACTGCGCATACTAGCCTCAGTTTCTCCTTATTACACACCCTTGCCACTTTTAAACCACCTCTTTCTAAGATTTCTTGTTGCTGCTTCTCTGGGCCTGTTTGTCACTTTCTAATTTGTTCTCTACCCTTTCACATCTCTTTCATTTTTCCACCCTTGTTTCTTCTTTCCTGTAGTTTGACAGAATTCTGAAAACACTTAGTCAAAGCAATGGAGTAGTCCTACCTCCTTATAGCAACAGTCAGGTGAGCCTCTGTCTGTCTGTCTGTCTGTCTGTCTGTCTGTCTCTCTTTCTTTTCTTTGTTTCTGCCCTGCCTGGTTTTATCTCTCATGTGGTATTTAAATATTTTATCTTACTTCCCCATTCTTATGTCACACTATGTGCACATATTCTTTTTTGTCACACAGACTAGAAAGCATCGCATTGCTGCTTTTAAATCCACATCAAGAGAGTGCATACAGGGTTAAGAAAAGTGGAGGGTGCACAGTTATTTCTTTGAGTTTATCCCAGTGTTGTGTGTGATATTCTAGAGTCCATTCCAGTGTTGTTGGTGATCTTCTAGAGTTCGCCATCTATTGTAGAAGTTCAGTGTGAATGGGCAATGAACAGTGGTTGGCATGCATACGTCTCAGTTGTTGTTGCATGGCTGTGATATCTGCATCTGGGTGTTTTTTTCACTGCCTGATTTACTCTTAAAACTGTAATTTTGTTATTAGAGAGTATTACAAATGTCGTGCTTTGCTTGCATTTGCTTCAGAGTATTTGTAACAGGGAAGGTTTATTTGTCAGTCATTAGTGGGAATGCTGTTCAGCAGCATTCCAACTATTGTTGTTCCTGTCGGCCATTTTGTTTATATATTATTATTATTATTCCGTACGTTTTTTGGCTCTCTGTATCTTCTGCATACGTTCAGCTATTAAAACCATTCAACTTTTAAAATGTTCAGCTCTTTCAGCTAATGATGGGACTTCTTCAACTTTTTTTCTACTATTCATACTTTTTAAAATATTCAGCTTTTTATGACTTTTTTTTAACATTGAAGTCAATGAGAGCATGCTTCAAATCCTTCAAATCTTCTTCCGCTCCCAAAATTTTCAGCTCCTTCATACTTTCACCTACAGACGCCACACAAACTTTAAAATGTTCACAAAATATTCAGGTATTAGGCTATGGCTTTTCAGTTTGATGTCTTTTACAGTTTTTGTGAAAAAGCTGTTTAAGTTTAGTGATCATTTCAGGATTTTTCTGCGTTTCTAGTGAGTGTGTGTGGCGTCTGGCAGAGTGGATGATGTCATCGTTAGAGTGCAGCAGCTTAAGAAAAATATCTTCGTCCCCTCTCTATAAATTGCTCTCACGCCCACAATATCTACTTGTCGTACACAATTTATACATCAAAACGTAGGTATTTTTGTCTAGTTTCAGCCAATGTGCTCAGTTTTGCGATACGCCTTATACTTTTGGCTCCGTGAGCTTCCAAATGACAAGAGTTCCACATTTCCCTCCATTCACAGCCATTTTAAACGTCCTCCACATATCCCAGCGAAACGCAGAGCGAACCACTTTTTTAAATCGCTGATATGCCCACATTTTTAAGTTTATCAACATAAATTTTATATCAATACGTTCACAAAGGTCTTGTGGTGATCACGATTACATCATTTCACCGATAGCCCTTATCGTTTTAGCAGTCTGACCCTTTATTTGAGAGCTTGCTCTGTGTCTTTGAATAGCTCCAGTGGGCACAGCTGACAGTTTCAGCAGGTGACACGGTCGTTAACCTGATTAAAGATCAAAGAGATCTCATCACAGACTTCAAAGGGGGTTTTCACTGGTCATACGTTACCATGACAACCCTTTCACAGACAGTTGACTTGAATACTACAGGCAGTAATATGAACATTAGTCTACAGCTTTAGTGTTCCACTTCTGTCTGACTATCTCTGTCTCTCTGTCTCTGTTTCTCCCTGTCTCTGTCCGTCTGTCTGTTTCTGTTTCTCCCTGTCTCTGTCTCTCTCTGTCTCTTTGTCTGTCTGTCTGTTTGTTTCTCTCTGTCTGTCTGTCTGTCTCATGTCTCTCTCTGTCTCTCTGTTTGTCTGTCTGTCTCTCTCTGTCTGTCTATGTCTCTCTGTCTCTCTGTCTGTCTCGGTCTCTCTCTGTCTCTCTGTCTGTCTCTGTCTCTCTCTGTCTGTCTGTCTCTCTGTCTCTGTTTCTCCCTGTCTCTGTCCGTCCGTCTGTCTGTTTCTGTTTCTCCCTGTCTCTGTCTCTCTCTGTCTCTTTGTCTGTCTGTCTGTTTGTTTCTCTCTGTCTGTCTGTCTGTCTTTGTCTGTCTCTGTCTCTCTCTCTGTCGCTCTGTCTCTGTCTCCGTTCCTCCCTGTCTCTGTCTCTCTCTGTCTGTTTGTTTCTCTCTGTCTTTCTGTCTCTCTCTCTCTCTCTCTCTCTCTGTCTGTCTATTCCTCTCTCTGTCTGTCTAATCCTCTCTCTGTCTGTCTATTCCTTCCTCTCTCTCTCTCTCTCTCTCTCTCTCTCTCTCTGTCTGTCTGTCTATTCCTCTCTCTTTCTCTCTCTCTCTCTCTCTCTCTCTGTGTCTGTCTATTCCTCTCTCTCTCTCTCTCTGTGTGTGTGTCTATTCCTCTCTCTCTCTCTCTCTCTCTCTCTCTCTGTCTGTCTGTCTGTCTATTCCTCTCTCGCTCTCTCTCGCTCTCTCTCTGTCTGCCTATTCCTCTTTCTTTCTCTGTCTGTCTATTATTCTCTCTCTCTGTCTGTCTATTCCTCTCTGTCTGTCTGTTCCTTCCTCTCTCTCTCTCTCTCTCTCTCTCTCTCTCTCTCTCTCTCTCTGTCTGTCTGTCTATTCCTCTCTCACTCTGTCTGTCTATTCCTCTCTCTTTCTCTCTCTCTCTCTCTCTCTATCTCTCTCTCTCTCTGTCTGTCTATTCCTCTCTCTTTCTCTCTCTCTCTCTCGCTCTCTCTCTATCTCTCTCTCTCTCTGTCTGTCTATTCCTCTCTCTCTCTGTGTCTGTCTATTTCTCTCTCTCTCTCTCTCTGTCTATTCCTCTCTCTCTCTCTCTCTCTCTCTCTCTGTGTCTATTCCTCTCTCTCTCTCTCTCTGTGTCTGTTCCTTCCTCTCTCTCTCTCTCTCTCTGTCTGTCTATTATTCTCTCTCTCTCTGTCTGTCTATTCCTCTCTCTTTCTCTCTCTCTATCTCTCTCTCTCTCTGTCTGTCTATTCCTCTCTCTCTCTCTGTGTCTGTCTATTCCTCTCTCTCTCTCTCTCTGTGTGTCTATTCCTCTCTCTCTCTCTGTCTGTCTGTCTGTCTGTCTGTCTGTCTATTCCTCTCTTGCTCTCTATCTGTCTGTCTATTCCTTTTTCTCTCTCTGTCTGTCTATTATTCTCTCTCTCTCTCTGTCTGTCTATTCCTCTCTCTCTATCTCTATCTCTTTCTCTCTGTCTATCTATTATTCTCTCTCTCTCTGTCTGTCTATTCCTCTCTCTCTCTCTCTCTCTCTCTCTCTCTCTCTCTCTCTCTGTCTATTCCTCGTTCTCTCTCTGTCTGTCTAGTTCTTATATCTCATTCGGTACATTTTTTGGCTCTCTGTAACTTCTGCATACGTTCAGCTATTAAAACCATTTAACTTTTAAAATGTTCAGCTCTTTCAGCTAATTATGGGACTTCTTCAACTTTTTTCTACTATTTATACTTTTGCATACGTTCAGCTATTAAAACCATTCAACTTTTAAAATGTTCAGCTCTTTCAGCTAATCATGGGACTTCAACTTTTTTTCTACTATTTATACTTTTTAAAATATTAAGCTTTTTAACACCTTTTTTAAAAACATTTAAGTCAATGAGAGCATGCTTCAAATCCTTCAAATCCCACTGAGGTACATCAATCAATGTTTCCCTGAGGTGAACACTTTACCCATACTCACCTCAAGATGTGTTACCACTGACATATATAGTAATTGAAAGTTACTTCTTTTCTCTTTTTTCTCTTCTTGTATCTTTCCTCTCTTTTTCCTCTCTCTCTCTCTTTCTGCTGTTGTTCTATGTAATGGATATGGCTGATAATAAGTCTTCTTAGTCAATTCAGTGAAACTCCACTTTGACAGTATTACGGTTTAGCTTCCAGCTTTTCTAAAATGTATTTTAGCTCTTAACTTATGTGCAGATCAACTTCCAACTTACCAGTTTTCAGCAGTTTAGAACAAACAATTTGTTCCATATTTCTGCATTTCATCAATGTTTCTCACAGCATTTGTAAGTTTGTTCCATACTGATCATATTTCAGATAAAATATTATAACATGTAACATTACTTTATACATTAGTGGTGTTATTCAACTTTTTAATGAAATTCATACTCATTCTACCGATTTCCACTTTTTCAACTATTCGCACTACTTCACCTTCTTCTTACTGATTTAAGCTATTCAACTAGTTTGCTTTAGCAAT